>NC_056728.1:589774957-590014957 GCF_019279795.1 Protopterus annectens
AATGCTAGATGCTAGAGTCACTGCTCAGAAGTAAGCAGAACAGGCTTTGTATATTTTTTTCTGAATTAGTAGTTTGTGTAATGAAAATCATCACCTGGCAACAGTTACATAAAGAAAATATTAGGTGGTGTATTCAATTCATTTTGGAATTCATATGTATTGGATGCTTAAAGCAAATATCTCTGGCATATGTTTTTGTGGTTTATGTGGGTTGCCAAATCTTGGGTGTGTGCACTGTGGTGTATTCAATGGACTGTGTTATCTTGCCGTAGTTAGTGTTCTGTGGGGGCGGGGGAACGTGCATATATAAAGGCTGCGAGACAGGAAGTTGTTGCATTGCATTGCATGTATGTTGGCCGGTCAATAAAGCTTGGAGTTGGTACCAATTGCACACCATTGTCTCGCGTCTTCTTTTAAGGTAAAAGAATACGACATGGTGTCAGAAGTGCTGTGTGGCTGTGCTTGGGAGTGCTGACCTTCTGTTGAAGATTGTACGAGGGGCCAAGTGGTGTGGAAAGCAGACATGTCGGACGACGAGAATGGTCGGCAGCCACGTGCTAGAATCAATATGGCGACCAGTGCTCCCAATGCTACGTTTAGCATCCAGCCGCCAGAACCCTTTGACTTCTCCAAACCCCACGAATGGACACGGTGGATCGCCGGTTTGAGCGGTTCAGGCAGGCCAGTAACTTATCTTCCAACTCAGAGGGGAACCAGCTGAACACCCTGATATATTGCATGGGCGATGAGGAAGGCGTCGTTTTGAGAGGCCTCAAGCTAACCGAGGCTGAGCACCAGGAGTATGCAAAAGTGAAGGAGGGTTTCGAAAAGTTCTTTATTGTCAAAAAGAACATTGTGTATGAGCACGCGATTTAATATGAGGAAACAAGAACTGAATGAGACTGTTGATGCTTTTGTTACTGCCTTGCATGCTTTGGCCGAACATTGCAATTATGGGACATTACATGACGAGCTTATCAGGGATAGAATTGTTGTGGGCCTAGCAGATACTAGACTGTCAGAGCGGATGCAGATGGAAAAAGAGTTGGACTTAGAGAGGGCTGTAAATATGGCCAGACAGTCGGAGGAGGTAAAGAAGCAGCAAATGGCCTTGCGGTGTGACAGTCCCGCCTTGCAGTATAATGTGAACGCTGTGCAGTCACCACCGGACACCAGACGCAGACTGGAGGGCTCGAAAAGTTGGGGCAAGGTTTTGGCGCCAAATTTTCAGCGCCAGCAGCAAAAGAGTAAAGGCGCTCCAGTCTCGCTATGTTACAGGTGTGGGGGGCCTTTTCACCATAGACTCCTATGCCCCGCGACTGTTGCAAGATGTCGCTTGTGTGGGATGAAGGGCCATTACCAGCGGGTTTGCCGACAGTCCAAGGCAGTGCAGAGTATTGAAGAAGATGAGGAGCCGGGGGAGCGTGATGAACAGGGGTTCTTCCTTGGCTCTGTCTCTTCCGGGAACCATTCTTGGATTGTGGAGGTGCAAATACGGGGCACACCTATAACTTTCAAGCTTGACACGGGGGCAGATGTCACTGTTATCTCCAAGTCAAACCTGCACAACTTGTTCCGGGGGAGGAACGCTCCTGTGCTCCAGCGGCCGGAGAAACCCTTGCTGGGTCCGGGAGGGACGCCGCTGGTGGTTATAGGATCCTTGGAGCTTCAGCTCAGTTACGGACATAGACAGACATGCGAGAAAGTGTATGTTGTACAGGGACTCCGCATGCCGCTTTTGGGCCTTCCTGCTATTTTGGGACTGGGTCTCTTGAAACGTGTTGACACTATCACCCTGGAGTCTTTGAAGGCCTCTTACCCGGAGTTGTGCTCTGGGTTGGGGGTAGTGCAGCGGACATACCACATAAAGCTGCAACCAAATGCGGTGCCTTATTCCCTGAAGACCCCCAGGAGGATACCACTGCCATTGATGGGGAGAGTGAAAGAGGAGCTAAAGAGGATGGAGGCTGGGCGTTGTTACCAGAATGGAAGAGCCTACCGATTGGTGTGCAGGCATGGTGGTAGTCCCAAAGAAGGACAGTAACAGGTTGAGACTATGTGTAGACTACACTAAGCTAAATGAATATGTATGCAGAGAAAGGTTCGTGCTGCCCTCGGTTGAGCAGAGTCTCGGGATGCTTGCTGGGGCGAAGGTGTTCAGCAAGCTGGATGCTAATATGGGATTTTGGCAAATTCCTTTGTCGAAGAGTCGGCGCTTACCACATTCATAACCCCTTTTGGCGCTTCCACTTTAACCGCCTTCCCTTTGGCATTAACTCTGCACGGAACACTTTCAGCATGATGACAGAGGTCATCGAAGGACTAGAGGGGTGATTTGTCACATAGGCGATGTATTGGTCTGGGGGCGTTGCCAGGAGGAGCACGATGCCCGACTTCATGCGGTACTTAAGAGGCTGGGAGAAGCTGGTATTACGCTGAATATAGAAATGCGACCTGTCGAGACACAGTAACCTTCTTGGGCCATGTCATTACAAGTTCGGGTATAAGCCGGATCCGGCGGACGCGTCCATCATGGAGATGAAAGCACCCGCTACAGTGGGAGAACTCAGAAGTTTCCTGGGCATGGTGAATCAGGTGGGGAAGTTCATCCCTCATTTGGCTGAGAGGGATAGAGCTTTGAGAGACCTATTATCTAAAAGGAATAGCTGGTACTGGGGTGGGGATCAGGAGAAGGCATTCAATGATTTAAAAGAGGCAATTACCTCACCCCCAGTTCTGGCTGTGTATGACCCGAAGAGAGATACGAAGGTTTCCGCAGATGCATCATCCTTTGGGGTGGGGAGTGTGTTGCAGCAACAATGGGAGGATGGCTGGAGACCCGTGGCATATGCATCGAGGTCACTCTCACCCAGACAACGATATGCCCAGGTCGAAAAGGAGGCTTTGGCGTCTACCTGGGCATGCGAACGCTTTCGAGATTACCTATTGGGCAAATCATTTTGTCTAGAGACTGATCACAAACCCCTGGTCTCACTGCTGGGCGGCCAGGCGTTGGATCTTTTACCACCCAGAATTCAACGCTTCCGGATGAGGCTGATGCAGTTTTCATACACGGTGCAGTATGCTCCAGGGAAATCACTGTGGGTGGCAGATGCCCTGTCACGCTCTCCACTTAAAACCAGGCTAACCCGGAGGAAACAGAGTTAATGGAGGATACGGATATCGTGCATAGTATTGTGGAAAACATGCAGGTGAAGCCATCCTTCCTCCAAACCCTACGGGAGCAGCTGAAAGCGGACAGTGTGTGTGTGCGGGTCATGGACTTGTGCAGCCAGGGGTGGCCGCCGTATGCGAACCAGGAACCTTTACTGAAGAGCTACTGGCCAGATCGTTCCTCACTGACAGTGAAAGATGGGTTGCTTTTGAAAGATTCGCGCCTTGTTATCCCCTCTGCCATGCGTAATGAGGTGTTGTCGAAGTTGCATGAGGGTCATCAAGGCATCGTGAAGTGCAAAGCCAGAGCCTGTCAGACCGTTTGGTGGCCTGGGCTTAGCCAACAGATAAATGACATGGTCTTAAGATGCAGGACGTGCATCTCAGAGAGAAGGAATCCTCCTGAGCCCCTCCTCCCAACAGCATACCCTGACCGCCCATGGCAAAGAGTGGGCGCGGACTTGTTTGAATTGAAAGGACAGACTTACCTCCTTGTCGTAGACTACTTCTCCAGGTTTCTCGAGATTGCATTGTTGAACCCTACCACATCCAATGAGGTCATTAGCCACCTGAAATCTTTTTTTGCTCGCCATGGTATCCCAGAGGTACTTGTGTCCGACAATGGACCTCAGTTTTCAGGTCAGTCTTTTGCGGCCTTCGCAACCGCTTATGGCTTTGATCACGTTACAAGCAGCCCCAGGTTCCGCGAGTAACGGGAGGCGGAACGGGCGGTGCAGACGGTGAAGAACCTGCTAAAAAAAAGTACAGATCCGTACATGGCTCTCTTGGCGTACAGGACAACGCCGCTGCAGAATGGGTATAGCCCTGCGGAACTCCTTATGGGACGACGGTTGCGGACCTCCCTCCCGATTTATCCCCCACAGTTGGACCCTGCGTTGCCTGATTGGAGACGGCTCAGGGGGAAAGAGGGGGAGAAGAGGGTGTATATGGGTGAAAACTACAACAGACGCCATCGGGCCAGGACGTTGGGGAATGTGTTGCCTGGAGACCAGGTGTGGGTGACGGACCTGAAGACCCCAGGTATGGTAGATCAAAACCATTGCTCGCCGAGGTCTTTCAAGGTAGACGTGCCTCAAGGGACTGTCTTGGCGAAACCGTGTGCATTTGATTCCCTTATCTGAGCCTGACTGTGAATCAAACCCTGGGTGTCCGGAAAATGTGCCAAGCAAGATCGAAGAGGCCTTGCCATCTTGCAATGGCCTTCCCCTGGAACTCCGGGCTCCTGGGGACGTGGTGAGGACCAGATCTGGAAGAGTCATTAATAAGCCGGACCGCTTGGATCTATGAAGCTCCGGGCAGGAATAACAATGTCTTGGGGGGGGGGTTTATAGTAATCCGAATGTGGCTAAGTGAGCATTTGGTGTCCATGTACCAAGTTGTAGTGAAGTGGGAGAATTGAATAGATCTGGGGTTGGTGCTAAGCGAAAAGGGGCCTTATGGAAAGGGAGATGTGGTGTATTCAATGGACTGTGTTATCTTGCCGTAGTTAGTGTTCTGTGGGGGCGGGGGAACGTGCATATATAAAGGCTGCGAGACAGGAAGTTGTTGCATTGCATTGCATGTATGTTGGCCGGTCAATAAAGCTTGGAGTTGGTACCAACTGCACACCATTGTCTCGCGTCTTCTTTTAAGGTAAAAGAATACGACATGCACAAACTAAAAATGAATACCGTGAGTCCTTCTGCCTTGTTCAGTAATCTTTTAAGCTGAAGCTGTGTCAGATGAGAGTCCAGGTATGTAATATCCATATCCTGTCAGTGTTGCAGTACTCAGTTCCTTGTATTAAACTTCTTTGATCTCTGCATTTGGCAGCATATATTCTATATAATTTTCATTGTTCTTTTCTTGATTTCCTTTAGACTACCTTGAGGAGAAAGGTTATGCTACAAAAGTAATCTGCATTCAGGGAGCTCTCTTACTCACAATGCAAAGAAGTAAAAACTTCATTTACTTTTATTTGTAATGTACATCCCTATACATTACAGTGTTTCTACAAAACTCACCGGCTTCTCTGATTGCTTACATTTATATTATCTGATATAATTAGCTATTTTTACACTGCATGATTCACTGTTAACCTTCTTTTTCACTTTATCCTTGATTATCCATTTCTTCAGGACATTCCATTTCATTTCATTTTCTAAATTAAATGTAAACTAGCATATTTTAGGCTATATAAAATTGCTGAGATCTAATTCATTCCTTCTTACAGATTCTTTTATCAGCATGGTTGCAGATATTGGTGTTAATATAAAGTGTAAAAATGTCACTCAGACAAATCATTCAGTATAAACTGCAAGGAAAAACTTATCCAAGTTAGAGTCTTCACTGTGTAATACCTTAAATCTCCCTTAGTGGAAGCACTTGGGATATATGCAAATGACCCCTTAAAGACATGCGGTGACTCAGCTACATGGCTTCTGAAGTCATTAAAAAGGCTGAAACATGCATGTCTATAGCTAGTGAGGTTTGGCTTTATTGACGTGAATGTACTCATAAAGACTTCAAAAATAAAAAAGTTAAAAAGTCATGGGCATTCTGAAGCCATGTGGGTGAAACTATATATGTATTTAAGGGGTTATTTTCATACATATGCATGGGCTTCCACTACAGGAAGTTTAAGGTATTACACTGTGAAGACTCTAGCTTGGCTAGATTTCTCCTGCATTTTTTTACTTTGTTAATATAAAGAAGGCATATATCACTTTCCAGTTGTTTTATGATTTTCTCTTAAAAGAAGTGAGGTTATGAACTTGTATCGAACACTAAGCTTTATGACTAGTGGAAACATTTTTGCATGATTCCTTTTACTGTATTACTTCATGCTCTAATATCTAGCGAAACTGTTTATGACACAGGCATTCCTCAGCATATCTCTTTGAAATAAAACCTCTTTAAAGGAGAACTATGTCAGAAACTGGAAAAATAACGACTTTTTGGCAGTATCTTGATTTCCTGTGTGTAACTAATGCTACTGAGTCTTACTTGGTTATTACCAAACACCTTCATTATGATGACATGTTATACTTGGAAACCTATTGGCTAAGCTTGATGGACCACAGGAGCAGTCCAGAAAAACTAATACAATTTCACTGGATGTTTGGCATCCAAGTTAAAGAAAAATTCCATATTGAAAAACAGCTTGTTTTTTTTTTTTATTTGATCTTGTCATTCTGTACTATTTTAAAAAAATATCACAATCACTTTAACTCATTACATCCAAATGATGCCTCCAGGTGCATCTGCAGCTAACTCCTACTAATGCCTCCAGGCATCAAATACTGCTTGTTCATATTTGTATCAATAATTCCAAAACCATGCCACGTGCAAGTTTTAAAATATTTCATCTTAAGGCTTACACAATAGCAAACTCAATTGCATTAATATTTGACCTCTGTCTAGTGCAGGTAAATAGATATTAACTGCTGTTTTTATGATATTAATTTACGTAGATAAAATTTTCATATTTTTCTAAATATCTCAACAACCATGTAACACAGACAGAATTCCTTAGCCTCTATGAAAGCTATCATCTAGAGGAATAAAATGCTGCTGACAATATGAGTGTAACGTAAGTGATTGCTGAGGTACTGTAAGTAGTTCACAAAATACTACAAATGTAATAGTTACTGCGTTTACTGTGACTTATAAAATTCGGTTTAACACCTAGAACCTAAAGAATACTAACACTATAAAAATAGTTTGTGCTGAAGAGTTTGCCATTTATAGTTCTTCCATAATCCTTATGGCTCCAGAGATATGAACATTTGTTTTAAATATAAGGACATAATTTTATTCTGTGAAAAGGTTTAGGCTCCACCCATTGGAAGTTACAGTGCAACCTTCCTGAGCTCCATTGGAGTGAATGAGTTAAGTGCTTCTTATTGTATTTTAATATTCTATTTTTCACAAAATGGGTGGTATGATGTCTGCCATACTAATGTAATCATATTTAACAGCTTCATCTGTTTTCATAATCCATTTCAAGTACCTATTATAGAAGTCATGTAATACATAAGTTAGGAAGGAAGGAAAGTGATGTGAAGTTGTTCATTCTTCACTGATGGGTTCGGAGCTGATCCTTGGCTCCGACACGGCCGACTAGCAAGCTCAAAGTTTTCCAGTAGCTTGAGACCCAACCCCTTATCCCACGATGCACTGCTGGAATTACCTCAGATCTAGTTTGCCGCAGCACAGTTCTCTTGGTTTCCAGCTTTGCTTGAGACTATTGTGGGAATTTTCAGCCTTCAAGTTTTTCTATAATGAATTTTTATATCTTTCTACTGTTATAATTATATAGTATTACCTAGTTTAGCAGATTTTTCTGTTTTTTCCCCCTTTTCCTGGTAAATCTTTACTGATTGCCTTCGACCTGTTGGCCTTGGGCCTTTTCTTACAGCTGTTAGATTAGAGTTGCCCTTTTTGGGCTTTTTGATATTGGATTACTCTTGTTACTAGTTGCCTTTTTGGGCTGTTTGTGCTGTCTTTTTGCATTGCTGTTTGTAGTTAATTAGATTACTCTTTTCTGGGTTAAACTATCTTATATAGTTAAATAGTGTTTTTTGATCTTGTGAATTTTTTTTCAGGTAGTTAGTTGCTATGTCTGAAGAAAAGGAAAAGCATCCTAAGTCTGGGTTCAAAAAGTGCCCAGACTGCGGACAAAAGATGTCCACTATGGATGCCCATGTGCAGTGTGTGTGTACTGTTTGGGTGAGGTGCACCTGCAGGAGTCATATAGTATCTGCCATTCCTTTTCTACTTGAGTGCTTGCAAAAAGAAAGAGGACGTTAATTGACAGGGGTATTATTAAACACCCTTTCTCAGAGGCATTGTCTGACCAGGATGGGACCAGAAAATCATCCAAATCTTCCTCTGAATCCAGGACAAAGAAGGGAAAACAGTTGGAAAGTGTTGTGACTTTGGCTCCATTGACTTCGGCGCCAACAGCATTCTTTTCAGACCTGGGACACTGCTCTGGAACCGGTTGCTGAAAAACCTCCCTCTCTACTTCTCCACTCGGCTGCATCTATTCACTCCTCCAGGTCTTCGGTCAGCCTCTACATTCTGGATATGGACTGGCTGGTTTAGAAACTCTTAAAAGCACCAGGCCTAGCTAAATTGCTGTCGGCTCAGACCCAACCATTGGAGCCAAAGACCATTACTCCTGAATTGTCTGCTCCTCCTCCTCCGAGCCATAATGGACCTTCGGAGCCGGAGGAGGCCGACATGATTGTGGATCCCTTGGAGCCGACACCTGCTCCAGTGTCATTGGCTCCATCTGCTCGGACGTCCTCGGCACTGACCGGGGACTCTAGGAGCCGACACTCTCTGGTCAGGTCCGGGGAGGATAGTCGCACCGACTTGGTGCTGACTCTTCCTCTTGGGGCTTCAGCTCAGGTGAGCTCAGCTCCTACCTCGGGCTCAGAGCCCATAGCTTCAGTGTGGGAAGGGATTGTGGCTCCTCCTGATCCATCGACTCCTTCTCATTGGAGCCATGGTGCATTCGAAGCCATGAGTCGAGTGTTGTCTCCTAAGACTTCCTCATCTCAAGGTCTGGCCTCTTCCTCCCCTAAAGTGCCTGTGTCAGTTTCTGTTTCCTCCGGTCATCCCAAACATAGAGACCCAGAGCCTCAGGTAGCCCTACAGGGCGCTCTCTGCTCTTCTGAGACCTCTCCAGAAGTTCCACCTGAAGAAGTTCCCAGGAAGAGATTATGCAAGAGGAGGCATTTGGACTCCCCACAGGAGTCTCTAACATCAGACACTGACTTGGATGATTCAGAAGGGTCCTCTAGATCTCCCTCTGAGGACATCTCCTTTGCAGTGATTCTTGAAATTCTTAGACAGAGGAGTGATTGGCAGTCCAAGAGCCCTACTGAGAATGAGACAGTTCTCCTGAAGGCATTCGGGTCTCAACCTTCCACCTCTTGGGTGTCCCCACCCTACGATGAGCTTATGGATCTGGTCTCTCGTAGGGTGTGGGAGTCACCAGAATCTATGGAACCTGTCCCTAGGAGGCCTAATAAGTATATTTCTGCCCTCGTAGATAAGTCCTTTTGGACCAAGGGAGTCCCTGTTGATGCCATGGTGGTGGCAGCAGCCACCAAAAAGGAAATGTATGAGACTTCTTCGTCTATCCATCCTCCTAACAGAGAATCTAGGATAATGGATAGATATGGGAAATGCATGTTTAGTTCAGTGACTTTCTCACTCAGATCACTGAACTACTTGACCCATTTTACCAGACTGCAGAGAGATCTCCTTAGGGAGTTGGAAGATAATCTTTAGGGTGCTTTAGCTACGAGTGTATCTGACAAAGTTGCTACCCAGCTTACTACCCTTAAATCATTAGTTAACTCGTCCATGAGTCTTGTATCTTATGCAGCTGATGGTTCGAGTAGAACTGCAGTTACAGGAATTGCTCTTCGTAGGCATGCCTGGATGTGATTCTGTTCCTTCGCAGAACCCTTCAAGTCTTCCTTTACGAATACCCCGTTTGACGGCTCATCCTTGTTTGGGCCAAAGGTGAAGGAGACTTTGACCAGGTGTGAACAAGAAGGAAAGACTCTGTCTGCTGTCGGAGTCTGTTTTTCCACCCCCACTCGACCCTTTCCTAAAGGTCAGAAGGGAGGAAAGATGTGGTTCCGGAAAGCCCAAGGAGCCTTTCAAGACACATGTGGAGAGCCCCCCTCCAGAGGCAGAGGAGGGGGTTACAATGGAAGATGCCGCCCTTGCGGCAGAGGGGCTCCGCAACACCAGGGTGACAGAGATCACTTCTCTGGTCAGTCTTACCAGTGCTCCTGGAGGGAGGCCCGGCTGTCCTACTCTGGAGACAGCTGGGGGTCACTTGTCATTGTACCCAGAAGCCTGGCTAGATATAACAAATGACAACTGGGTACAAAGTATCAGTTTCAGAGGGTATTTCATACCGTTCTCCACCCAGCCCCTCCCCGTCAAAAAAATCCTGGACATTCCTCCCGGAAGACCAAACAGGATTCGGAACTTACTCAAGATTTTTTTTTGGTTCCAAAGAAAACAGGGGCTGGAGACCCATTTTGGATCTCAGCAGACTCCACCAATTTGTGAGGAAAGAGAAGTTCTAAATGGTCACACTACAGTCCATGCTTCCCTTTTTAGGGAAAGACACTTGGATGTGCTTGATCGATCTCAAGGATGCGTACTACCACATAAAGATGGCCAGACCATCCAGGGATTACCTGCATTTCCGACTGGGAGCCAGTCATTATCATTTCTGAGCTCTGTCCTTTGGTCTCACTACAGCCCCCCAGAGTGTTCACCAAGTACATGGCAGTAGTCACAGCTCACCTGAGGCATCTAGGATTCCAGGTGTTTCTGTACTTGGACGATTGGCTCCTTACCTCCACCACCAGGCATCAACTTCTTCAAGTGACCACCAGCTGCAGAGGTATTGAAAGTGCTAGTATTGATGGCAGCAGCAATCTTGGCAATCCTGTTAGCAAGGATGCATATGAGGATCCTTCAATGGCTCCTATTAATGCAATGGTCTTACCAAGAACTTCCAATGAATCACACAATCCTGATAATGAATTCCTGCAAGAAGGATCTTCAGTGGTGGTTGACGTCTCTTCATGTCACAATAGGACATCCCTTCATGCTACCCCCTCCAGTTGCCACTGTGACCATGGACACTTCCCTGATAGGGTGGGGGGCATTTTCAGGGAAAGACTACCCAAGGCACATGGACAGATTAAGAATCACATCTGCATATCAATGTCCTGGAGATGAGAGCAGTACTTCTAGCATTGCAATACTCTCAGGATTCTTTTCCTCTAGGGACAATTACAATACAGACAGACAACATGTCAGTGGTCTGGTACCTGAACAAGCAAGGCGGGACAAGTCTTACCCCCTTTACCGAGAAGCCCTCAGAGTATGGCAGTGGGCAGTGTCATCCCAGCGCTTTCTGTTAGCAACGCACATCCCGGGCAAAATCCAACGTCATAGTGGACAAACTGAGCAAGACATTTTTATTGCCCCACAAATGGTCCCTCAAGAAAGAGATTGCGGACAGGATTTTCCGCAAATGGGGCCAGCCTTCCTGCTACCTATTTGCCAGTCATATCAACAACAAATGCAGAAGCTATTTTGCCCTGATTCCCCTGCCAAGTCAGTCCCCGTGGGATGCTCTTGTCCACGACTGGCCCCTGGGTCTCCTCTACGCATTTCCCCCAATTCCTCTAATACCCAGATTTTTACAGAAAGAAAAGTCACTGGGATGGACAATCATCCTTATAGCCCCTCTCTGGCCTTGGCAGATTTGGTTTCCATTTCTTTACCATCACATTCTGGAAAACCCATGGATCCTGGACCCAGTTCCGGACTTGTTGACACATCCGTCAGGGGATCTTCATCCATCATTGCAGACACTGAAGCTAACTACTTGGCTGCTCCAATTCCCCACATAGCCATGCTTTATAATCTTTCCCATGACACTAGTCAAATTTTGTTGGCTTCCCATAAGCCCTCCACTAGAAAGTTGTATCGTAGTAAGTGGAAGAGATTTTCCATTTGGGCTTCCTCCCATAATATTGACCCTTACTAAGTGCCATTGTCTTCTGTTTTACAATTCTTGACAGAAGCTTTCAACAAAGGAGCAGCGGCTGCTGTGGTGCGGGTACAACTAGCTGCTATATCTAATTTCCATCTAAGGATCGATGGATTGAATATTATGGCTCATCAATTGTATAAAAGCTTTTCTAAAAGGTTCTTTTCACATGAGGCCTCCAGTGAAGACTCCTTATTCTCCCTGGAATTTGAATTTTATGTTACCTTGCATCATTCTTCCTCCCTTTGAGCCTGCATCATCTTGTGAGCTAAAATTTCTATAGTGGAAAACTATCTACCTAGTAGCCATCACTTCAGCCCGCAGAGTGTCAGAGCTCCAAGCCCTATCCATCAAGCCTCCTTATATGATCTTTCATGCTGATAGAGTATTTCTGAGGACAAACCCTTCCTTTTTGCCTAAAGTATGTTCAGAGATTAACATCAATCAAGTCATTGAGTTGCCTGTTTTCTTCCCTAATCACACCAACAAATTGGAATATATCTTGCACAAAATCGATGTCCACAGACAACTTAGATTTTATTTAGACAGAACAAAAGAAATTAGGAAATCAGATTAGCTTTTTGTGTCTTTTTCTGAGGCCAGGAAAGGTAAACCAGTTGCCAAAACAACTCTAAGTGGCTGTCAGATTGTATCACTTACACCTATTCTTGTCATAACATACCCTTGTCTAGTAAGTTGAAGGCTCATTCAACCAGAGCAGTTTCTACCTCTTCAGCCTTTCAAGCCAAATTACCTCTGGACAACATTTGTGCAGCAGCCACATGGTGTAAACCTCACACTTTTATAACTCACTACAAAGTGGATAAGGCCTCCAGGGACAGGGCTTCATTTGGTTCTACAGTTCTGAAGAGTGTACTTCCATGATCCACCCAAGGTTAGGGTGCTAGGGACGCTACCCATCAGTGAAGAATGAACGGCGAGATTGAACAACTTCACATAAAGAAGTTATGTACTCACCATAATGTTCCATGTGAGTTATTCCATCTCGCCTTCAATCTCACGTCCCTCCCTCCTTCCCCCTCCTGGCTGGAAGTTGAACTGGAGGCTGTCTTCATCCTGGTTTCTCAATGTGTCTTCATTCCTAGGCAGAATAATTATTGTATCTCTATATGGTACGCAGCAAACAAGATCTGAGGTAATTCCAGCAGTGCATTGTGGGATAAGGGGATGGGTCTCGAGCTACTGGAAAACTTTGAGTTTGCTAGTCAGCCATGTCAGAACCAAGGATCGGCTCTGAACCCATCATTGAAGAATGAAGGTGAGATGGAACAACTCACATGGAACGTTATGGTGAGTACATAACTTTGTTTTTGTTTCTCCTAATGTTTGGATAAAATGCAGGTGCTTGAGTCACAGGCATGTTACACAGGTTGTGGAACCCAACTTGAATGCTTTCATTACTGTCCTAAATTACCCTGATATTGTGGTGTTAAATCAGCTGCTTCTAGAATTTTTGCTATAGTTTTAAAGCCTCAACAAAGTGAAATAGCTAAATTACAAGGTATTCTAAGGCTAAAAATTTGTAGTCCTGTGGGTATAAATGACCTGAGATGTACCTCCCCTGGAAGAAAGACATTATGAAGTTCTCAGACTATGTGTCCCAGGCAGGTATGTGAGTAGCATTGAGATCAACATTCTACCTTATCAAAGACAATGCCACAATATCAATAAAAGATGACGGATTTCAATAATTGACATAGATTAAGTTATCATTTTAATGGGGTACAATATTTATCAGCATGGAAGGATGTGATCAATCGACCACATTGCTTTGCCAAGAATGGTCTGTGCCTTTCTCCTCTAGACTTCAGAATATTGGCTAAAACATTGTTTTCCCCCATAGTGCCTTGCCTAGGCACTGCCAAACTGACAAACCTTCTGATGTTGCAAAACCATCCATAGGGAATCTAAAGGGTTACTTTTCAATGCCAGGACCGTAAACAAGAAACTCAGTTCCCTCCAGGCCCTCCTCACCTTGGAGAATGTTGATATCGGTGCAGTTGTTAAGACATAATATAAAGCCACAGACAGCATCCAGACAATGCAGGGTTGCAATGCTTTCCACACATTCAGGCCAGCTACTGGACAGGCAGTGACCAAACTTGGATATGTCTCAATTTATATCAACAACAAACTCACCTCAAAACTAGTCAAACAGGATGATGCACTTGGCCAGATTTCCATAGGCAAATTCTCATATAACATTGCAAGCTATAAGTCACCCTCTATGACTCATGAAACACATAACTTGTACTTGAACTTACTGGAGACCCTCACTATTCAACTCAATACTATATTCATGTGCAACTTCAATGGACTTACTGGAGACCCTCACCATTCAACTCAATACTATATTCATGTGCAACTTCAACTACCTCACTATGAATCTGGATACTTACATGACCCCTAAACTTACACCCCAAGAGACTTTTGGACTTTGTAAACAAATACATTGGACCAGATAGTTCATAGGCCCACAAGGGGTACAAACATACTCACAAACATGGCAGAGCTTTGCATCCCCCCAAGTGTAATGTCCTATCTGGTATCTGGTCAGACCACAAAGCTGTCTCCTTCATAATGAAAATCAATTTTGTGATTCCAGCAAACACTGTAACATTTAAGAACTATTCTAAGACAAACTTCCTACTAATAAGTGATAACATGTCAAAATTTCATGCCCTACAGAAACTCTGAGAACTACAGCTGCCTGTGCAGAATTACTAACAGAAACCCTGCACAATCATGTCAATAGATATACAGAGATGGCTGTGCCTACCAGAAATAAACCCAGAACTAATTGAAAAAACAAACCACCCTAGTGGAATCCAAGCATAAACAGATTGCACTACAAAAAAAGTCAAAGTCAAGATGAGGAAGTGCTATGCTCAGCATGATAGAAGCACACTCATTAATCTAAACAAACAAGAGGGCAAACTAAGTCTACTAAAGCCAAATTTGAGATAAAGATAGCCTCCCAAGCAAAGGACACACTATCTTTCTTTAGCTGTATCAGATAGCTCAAAGGCAGCACACAGCAGTGCACAGAACTCATTGTAAATAGAACCTGCTATATAGAGCTGGAAGATATAACAAATCCACTGGCCGACAAATTCAGCTCGAGTTTTACCTCTCCCCACCAGATGCATCACAGGAAATATCTTCAAACAACTCACTCCCAACGAGTACTAGGGAGAAATTCCTATATGTGCTCTTTAAGGCAAAAAAACTGTATTAATGGGTCAAGATAATATTCCAGAATACCTCCTAAGTAGCCAGAACATTACCTATTGGGACCACTGGAGTCACTGTTTAACCATAGCCTCTAGACAGGCTTTGTACCACATGAATGGAGAACTGTAATGGTACAACAGAGGTACAATGACGGGCTATCAATGGACCCTGGGAACTACAGACCCATAAGTTTAACTAGTCTCATATGTAAAGGTGTGGAAAGAATTATCAGGGACATGATTAATAAGGACATAGAAAAACTTCAGACACTGGATACAGCCAAATTTGGTTTCATCAAGGGCAGATCGTGCCTACTCAGCCTGGTGGACTTCTTTGAGAAGGTCACCAAGGCAATGGATGAGGGCAGAATAGTGCATACTACCTATCTTGACCTGGCTAAGGCATTTAATAGAATACCTCACTCAGACATTGTAAACAAACACACAAATCTAGGCATAAACCCCTATGTTACATGCTGGCTAAGACGCAGATAGTTAGGGTGGGGAGACTACCTCCACAAAGAAGCTGGTCACTAGAGGAGTCCTTCAGGGTTCTGTGCTGGGTCTACTCCTTTTTGTCATTTACTTCTTGGAAGTCAAGGTTGATGACAAGGCCCTCTGGATTACCAAGTTTGCAGATGATTGTAAACTAGGAACAGTCAAGGAATCCCAGTAAGATACTAACATCCTACAGGAAGGACTAACACAGACACATGGCTGATGCAAATCAAAGGCATAAAACTCAATTCCAAGAAATGTACAATAGTACCCTCTGGGAAGTCAGTTATGCTAGGAAATTACCTCATCAATAGCACACCCCTAAGAGTAGAACCACTAGTCAGAGATTTGAAAATGCATGTAGATAGTAACCTGGCTTTCTACCAACATCTGCCTAAGGTAGTAAGGAAAGCATTCCATATTGCTGAACTTATAAGCAAAGGATGGCATCTAGTTCCAAGGATGTCATTGTTCCACTCTACTCAGCCCTCATCAGGCCCATCATTGAGTATAACGCCCCATTTGGTATGTACCTGACCAGGCACATGCAACATGCAACAACTGGAATGTCCACAGAGTTTCCTCACAAAAAGAATACAGGGCATAAAAAGTGTGTCCTATACAGATTGCCTTAAAGCCATTTATCTATAATCTGTTTCCTACAGACTGTTGAGATGTGATCTATGCCTGGAATACAAGGTATCCTAACATCCCACTCTGATAGAATATCTACAAAATTAATAACATCAGAATTACTCAAACTAGGGATTTAAACTTTGCTTGTGACATAAATAGAGATGCTGGTGGTAGATGACTTCTTCAAAGATTCAGTCAAGGACTCAGTCTTATAAAAACAGTGTTGCTAGAGTCTGAGCTCCACATCTGACAAAATTCAGATGTTTTCTTCCAACAACATATTGAAAGAACAAGCAAAGATCTGTTCATGTGACCTTGTTTGGATAATAGTGCCTCAAAATACTCAAATCTCCCAGACATAATTAAAAGACTGAAATACAATGTATACCCACTGGTCACTAATGAACTTAAAGCTTAATATGGAGAAAGTTATACAAGCTATTGGCTAAAACCATAAGAACTCAAGAGGTGTATTAGAGTTAACTTGTGCTGAGATGTCTCTACATAATTGTCTTACTTAAGAGTCTGATAGAGTCTACTGTTCAATCAAATAAAAATAAATCTGGGTAGAAATTAAACACCTTATGGTTGTCTTGAGGGGACCCCCAAGTTTAAGAATTCTAGTTACCCCTACCTGGGTAAAGGCACTGGTGTCAACCTTCATGTTTTCTTGGGCTACTGAGACAGATACCTGGTGTCAAAGCCATGGCCTGAAGCTCAATGCCAAAAAGTGTATTGTCATCCCCTTTGGTAAAAGCTCTGTACCCATGAACTACCACATAGCTGGTAGTCTACTTAATGTCAAAAATGTGATAAGAGACCTTGGGACACAGGTGGACAGTAGTCTCTCCTTTGATAATCACATTGCCACAGTGGTCAGAAAATCCTTCTACGTGGCTCATCTCATCACAAAAGGATTCTCATCCAGAAAAAAAAAAGGTCATTGTTCCCCTCTACTCATCACTCATTAGACCCATTATAGAGTACAATGCCCCTTTTGGTATGTACCTCACAAGACATCTACAACAACTGGAAAGACCACATAAATACCTCACAAAGAGGATTACTGGCCTCAAACAGGTGCCCTATGCAGACCGTCTCAAAAAACTACAGCTTTACTCCATCGCATATCGCCTACTCAGGGGCGATCTCTGCCTAACATACAAAGCTATGTCAAACCCAGAGCTGTTGGACATGCTCCACTTAAAGAAATCCCAATCCCTCTGAGCTACACGCTCTAGGGACCTAAACATTGTCACCACAATAAACAGAACATGCTGGAGGGATAGATTCCTGTCCCAGAGACTTCCCATACTCTGGAACAGACTACCTATCTATGTCAAACAGAGCTCCTCATTAGCACTCTTCAAGAAAAATCTTGATGATTGGATAGGAAATGGGAAATTCACCCTGGGGATCACTTCTGTGGCTCTGCTCGACAGGGGCACAGGAAAATAATTTTCTTGGGTGGCAAAAGCCAGGGTACATTTTTTGGCTAGGCTTGTATGGGCCCTAGGGCCGATAGCCTAGTACCTACCTATGAACCTATGAACCTCCTTATCTTAGTAGTATTCACCATTAACAGTTATCTGGCAACCACAGATCTTAGATGTTTCTTTCCAATGATTTATTTAGAAGGAACATTTTATATTCAACCATGAATATTTTTATGGCTTTAGTTGTAAAAACACAGTGGAGATGCTACTCACTTTACCAGCTTTTTTGAAAGTGGTTACCCTCCAAACCTAGACTCCTCTTACATAATTTATCACTTTATCACTCTGTCTTGAAATTGTTCCTTGTAGGTATTAAAGTGTTATTGCACTGGTTCATAAGGTGCAAATCCCAAAAGGGTTCATGGTGTTATACATAAAACACTCTCAGAAGTTACCTGCTCCTGACACCAGAGACAGCTGGAATAAGTCTGTGCAACCAACAGCATAAGAAAACCCATGTAGTGACACAGTTTCAGCAGGAAAAAAACAAATGAATGAAACACTGTTCAGCAATGACCCTGGTGTACAGGTGAGAAAAACGTATACAATATCAATGTGGCAGTGTTGGCACAGGCACTGCCAGCACCATTTGTAATTTGTAACTGATGTATAAATGTGTAGGTTCAGACTTGTAAGACCAGAACTTTACTCAGACGTCAATGAAACTATGAAGAGCCAGTTAAAGATGAACCTAGATGGAAGTTGCATCGGTACTTTTCCGTTATCAGGGCAACAATTTTAAGGTGCACAGAATATTCTAGCCAAATGACTGCAGATTTCATTTGTGGACATCTGCTTCTTTCCTAACAAAGTGATAGTGGTGTATGCTTGCAGGTATCAAAGCTCTCTAGCCAGGGATGTCAGAAACTTCTGTTTTGCACTCTGGCCTCATGGCGATATTACCGCGTGGTAATGACTGTAAACTAAAAGTTGTTGCCCATCATTTTCTGCAAACAACACTTTCCTCCTCAGCAAATGCATGAAATTAAGTTGTACTAGTGGTTTGATTATTGACAGCACATTTATCCGGAAGTGGAATTGTGGGCACTGCCTGAAAATGAGTCTCGCTTATTATTTACTTTGTTTTGTTTTATTGATGAAGGATGGATCAGAAGCTGTAAAGAATGATGAATACATTTACATTAAAAATGCAGCTAGAGTGCGTTCATTTTTTAGTAAATGTACATTACTTAGGTGATAATGTTTGAGTTTTTTGGGACTGTCGTTGTGTGCGCTTACATCACCTATACTGTATACAAACTGCCAACATCGGAGAAACAGGCTCTGTATCAGATATTTGCTTTGCATTTAAGACGAGCCTCCAAGAGGTGAAAGCAGTGCTAAAATGGTTATTACTAAATGTGATCATTTAGCGAGCGTTGTGTGGCAGAGTTCCTGATAGAAAGATAATTTTGAAGCAATTTCTACACTATGCTAGACCATACCTCTCATTTTCACCTCAAATTCTTTGTTTATTCCTCATAAAAGGTTTGGTTTTCTGGAAAATCACAGAGGATTGACATTACTACACAATTACAATTCTTCAGAAAAGAATACTAACACAAAACCTGTTATTCTAGCAACTTTCTAAGTTTGTAAGGGTAATATTTAAATCCCCTATTTTGGGTCTTTGTCCTCCCATTATTTTCAGATTTGTTGCACTCAGAGGTTAAGAAGTATGCTTTATTTTATGTGCATACCTGTTGTGTCTGCCTCCTTGTGAAGAATGTTTTTAATTTTGACAGCTCCACACACTTCCCACCCACACTGAAAGGGCTTGTCACACATTCAGTGCTATGAATGTAACTCTGTGCAGTAAAGAAATCTGAGTCATATGCAGCAAAAATATTTTTATAAGCATCACCTTTAAATTGAAGCTGTATGCGTTCCATATTTTGTAGAAGGTATGTAAGACAGTTGTGTTTACGTAAGAGTTACATCTGAGAACTGTTGCCCTGATAAGGGAAAAATACCATTGCATCTTTCAGAGTTACACCCTGAGGACCTTCATTAATAATAAAAAGGTGCTGGAGAACACTCATTCTTCATTGTTACAACAACCAATGGATGGTTTGATCTTGAAATATTCTGAACAAATCAGCACTGAGGAGTAGAGGTGCTAATACTCCACAGACCAATAGCAAGTTAATGAAGAATCTTTTATCCAGGTGTACACACATTGTGAGGGTCTTTTACTGATAATAGGACATTTTGACTGATAATAGAACTCCTGGCTATAGGATCCATTTCTGAACCAGGTAGCAGTAGGAGAACTATCTACCTGCAAAGATTACAGATTACTCTAGCAGTATCGCTGTTCACCCTATACCTGACAGTGTTCAGATGTGTAGTGTACAACCAAATGGTTACATACATTAATAAACATGATATATGTCCTCTGTATAACATGCATTTGACAAAGTATCATGACTCATGTACTGTTTATCACTATCGATGAATGGGAAGTTAATAGTTACATTTTCTGTGGGTTAAGGATGACATTTTCTTCCATTACTCACATGCTGATTCTTAACAAGTAAGCAGTACTAATTTTGAGAAGATTCCCTTACTTTATTTAAATGCTGCCTTTTTGACAGAATTTGAGAAATAAGATTCATTAAGCCCTGTCCTATTGATTTGCTGGTACAATATTACTCCAAATGACCAAAGGTGCAATTCTGTGGCCAGTGGTAAGCTGTCATTTTGTAAACTTTCTTCCAAATGATGTAGTAGTGACACTGGACAATATGTATGCGCAGCACATGGTTCTTGCGTGATCAAACCATTCTGCATATGACATTTAAAATAATTTCAGCAAGATTTTGATAGAATGTGGACTTTGTTGTCTTTCATAAAACTGGTGATTAACATTGTCAAAACAAAGCTATTCCTCTCAGACAAGACATGTAATTTTGAGCCTGCAGCTCACATCATGATGTCTGAGCCAACAGCTGCAGCTCGAACACCTAGTAGGTGAGTTAGAGTTCACCTTTCACTTTGCTCATTAACAAGCTGCCTGCAAAGTGACTAAGTGTCTCACATCAGAGGCAGTGAATTTCTTCATGCATTTGAGAAAGATACTTATCTTGTCTATAGTGTAGTATTTTATACAGTTCTTTACTTCTCTCACCAAAGTCATAATTATATTGCATTGCATGGAGTATTGTGGCTATGCTCCAATATATGGAAAAAACAAATCAGTTAATTGTGACCCTAAACCGGGAAAAGCCGAAAGACTTAGACTACTATAGCTCGAGACCTAGTCTTAACAAATGTTAAGCACCACCAGCTTGACTTGTTAAGGCTGGGTCTCACACTAGTATTTGACAATACTGACCAAGAAATGACAGCAGTAGAATAAAAAACAGATTTGTTTCTGCCTGATGTCCATACCAATAATGTATCCCTGACTTCCTGTTATAAACCTAAAACGTAGCTAGAATAACAGGATGTGTTCACTTGCATTTCCTGAAGAATACACAGTCTGAAATTCAAATGTATGTCATTATGTAGTGACTTCAATCTTCAGAGATTGTCGGAAAACCAAAGATTATATAAAGAACAGGCTAAACATACAAGGCAAAAATCTGGACATTCTGTGAAAATCTGGACATTTGAGAAGCATGCCAAGGTGATTGTAAGCATAAGGGACTGTGTTACACTGTCTTTCTGACAGTGCTCACTAAAAGCTTTATGGCTTTAAAAGCCAGCAAAACATTTATGTATTTTATTTCTTTTCTGTAATTAGTAGTGCATAGAGCAGATAAAGTTCCATAGTCTACAAATAATTTTGATTTGCTCTTGAGGTAAATTTTTTGGCATGCATGTCTTGAACACATAATAAACAGGATATGATTGGTGACTCAATCATAATCCTCTATGTAGTACACAGAGTGCTGCGATTATGCTCCAAAATCAGGGAAAAGATAAACCTGTTACATGCTACTGAATCATGAGACCTGACCATAACAGCTCTTTCAGAGTTGTGTACATACCCACTAAACGTTGTGATGGTCAGGTATAAGGGAAGGAACATTCCTTCTCTCCCTGAATATCTGTCCTCCTATGTTCATAGAAGTTTGCAGACATTAGTCTGTAAGTAACTTATTTAAATTTGGCAGTATTTAAAAACTGTCCCTAATTTTTTCCTTTCTTGGTGTCTATGGGACAACACTCGCTAAGTGCTTACTGGCTTTCAAAGATGATAAAATGCATCACTTTTTTTTCTTCTGTAACTGTACATGGAGTACATAAGACCAGCTTTGGCTCACAAGCTGAATTTGTTGCCATCCATGTCCTGAACAGATAATGAAGTGGTCACTGTAAGAGAATAGATCGTAACCCTCTATGCTATACTAACTTATAACAAAATTCTAAAATGCTCGACTGCTATTGTTTACTTTTTGCAACTTGACCTGGGTCACAACTCGAAAGGGTCTTAAAACTAGCACACTTACCCAATTAACAAATGAATAAATGAATAAAGAAACAGGCTCTAAAGGAACAGCAATAGAAGCAAATGTGAATGGATTGCTAGATAAAGTCTATACATTTGCTCTGGACATGCCAGGAAAAATGCTTTGTAGGACTACAGAGCAAATGCACACATTCTATTCTTTTCACCTAAGTCTGAAAACACTGAGTGATATTTCATACAGGTCATGACTTGCTGGTAAATTTACTTGCTATTAGGCCACATAGCTGTAGTGTTGCACACAACTGTTTCTTGGAAATGAGCAATGCAGTTTTAATGTTTCTCCTTTCATTTCTCAAGAGACATTAATATTTGTACATATTTCTGCACTACAATATTGGCACCATAAATAAAGCACAAGAAACAACAAAACTGATACACAGACATATAGAAAGACATGTGGCCTGATAAATAACTAGATATCTAGACAGACAGATATCTAGTAAGATAGGTAGATAGACAGATAGATATCCATAATTCCATGAAAGTGATAACCAGCTAAGAACCATGCAACAATCGTGGTGCCTCAGTTAGCACCACAATTAATGTTCTAGCTGTCAAACAGCACGAGTTCCTACAAAAACACATAAATAATTATGTGAGCTCATAAACATTCATAACATTTTCAATGCTGACCATATTAAAATGCATATATTTAGACTAATGCACTAAGCACTGTATACTGCTGTTAGCATCCTTCTGGCTGATCACAAAATACGAGCTAATCAGATGGGAATTAAACCGAAACAAAAAAAGTGATGTTAAGTGCTCTGTAGTCAGATACAACAGAATGTATGTGTATGTAAGTTACATTTGAGATATACAATCTGCTATTGAATTAAGATGCAAACTGCTTATAGATTAATAACAACAATTATATTTCATTAAGCCTGTTGGTCAATAGACTTTCAGAAGGCAGAATTCATAACTAATAAGACAGAGTATAGAAGAAGCTGAAAAGAGAAGTGCATGTTTGCCATGGTCTGCTACTAGAATGGATGGTTTCAAAGTGCAGTTAAAATAAGCATTGTTTCAATCTGTAGGCTGCAGAGTGTTTAGTAAACAGAGCAGTTTTAGCAATGTACATACAATGGGGGGAGGGGCCATGTAAGTGGACAATGGCTCAGACCTCTCAACTGTTCCTATTTTGGAGAAACATTCTTATTTTTAGGCCTGATTTACCCCTGGACAGGCTGTCATTATTTATGGAGGTATGCTGCAATTTTCTGGCTTGATTTACCACTTCACGTAATTTTCTAAATCCTCCTCTTTGTAGGTGATTTTTTATGCTGTCTTGTACACAGAAAACTACACTACATGACCAACATACTAAATGCAACAATAATTTAAAGAAACAGAACACAAATTTATGTATCACTTTTTCTGAAGCAAAAATAAATGACCTTGTGTGGTAGAATTTTGCAATATAGTTCATTAATGTCTACAGATTTTACAGTGTTTTTTGATAATGTGTTCATATTTTCCAACATTTTTGTCACTGTCTGTTTTTAACATGTTCCTCCCATATTCCTACTGGAAACATGAAGAGTTATGTGGTATTTGCCATTCAAATTTTATGTAAATTAGATGCCTGGATTTTTAGCCAAGTGTTCCTACTTTTCAAGGGCCTTTGTTCTTATTTTCAGTGATTACAGGTTCAGATATATGATTCACATATGCCTAAACAACCTAGCTACAGGTCTGCAAGGAGGATTTAGTGCAAGGCAAGGCAGGGTAGTTTGTAAAGAACATTCACACATACACACACACACACGCACACACACACACACACACACACACACACACACACACACACACACACACACACACACACACACACACACACACACACACACGTGCGCACACGCATATACAGATGTACTGATTAACACCAAAACATCGACTAGAAAACATCAACAGTACAAACAGTATGCCACTACACAGGCACTGAGAAATAACTCCTGCGCATGCAAAATTTTAAACATAAAAATATTTAAAATGCCATTTTATGCAGGGGCAAGAATACTTACACCTCAATGGAAGGGGGCTGTGCCCAAACAACCACTGCTAATTATACATATCTACTTCAAGATCGTACAATGTCGGGGAAAGGGCATACTTGACATCCCTGATAATTGTGCAGTCTTGTAAAGCTGTTGACCATTTGTGCAGTCCAAATTTTGTTGACTAAACAAATGTCATCCAAAGGTAGAGTTGACAAAATGATGTATTCCCATATCTATATCTAAGAATATATATATATATATATATATATATATATATATATATATATATATATATATATGCACACACACATACATACATACACACACATACACACACACACACACACACACACACACACACACACACACACACATATATATATATATGTGTGTGTGTGTGTGTGTGTGTGTGTGTGTGTGTGTGTGTGTGTGTGTGTGTGTGTGTGTGTGTGTGTGTGTGTGTGTGTGTGTGTGTGTGTGTGTGTGTGTGTGTGTGCATACCAGTTGGTAGTGTAAACATTCCCTGAGATTTATTAAACTCTGTGCTGGAATAGTATTATTCTGACACAGAGTGGACTGTGTCTGTGTAAGCGCTGCTGTAGCAGTAGCGTGCCTTGCATATTCATGAGGGTGCACTACTGTTATGGCTATGCAGACACGAACACCCCTAACATGCCCCCTGCACTCAGAAAGTGCTGTACAGCACTTTTGAAAAGCATTTCAGTGTCCACGGACACGGAAATGAAATAATTTGAGTATTTCAGTGTCTGCAGATACTGAAATAGATAGAGGAGCAAGAAACTGTGCAGGGGGTGTGTGACAGATTCTGTCACACACCCCCTACATTGTAAAAGTGCTATACGGCCATAGCTGTCAACTGTACAGGTTTCTGCAGAATGCCCAGATGCCTGCCTCATATACTTCTCTTAACCTCCCAGAGCAAGAAAGCTGTACAAAGCCATAAATAATGGGGGCAGGGCAAAGGCACAACACTTTTTAAATATTGCACTGACAAACCTGGAAAGCTGATAGAATAAAAGGTTTGCAGTAGCACGGACTTCCTGAAGGTTCTGAAGACAGAAAAACAAATGTCTGCCATGTCAAAGTGCCATATGGCCATAGCCATCAACTGTACAAGTTTCTGCAGAATGCCCAGATGCCTGCTTCAACATACTTCTTAACCTCCTAGAGCAAGAAAGCTGTCGAAAGCCATAAATAATGGGAGGGGGCAAAGACACAAAAATAGGGACACTTTTTAAATATTGCACTGGCAAACCCAGAAAGCTGATAGAATAAAAGCCTGGCAGCAGCACGGATTTCCTGAAGGGTATGAATTATGAAATCCAAATGTCCAAATTTCCTGAAGGATATGAAGTATGAAATCCAAATGTCTGTCAGTATGTTCTGACTTAATACCCCAAGTGATTTGCTAATGATTTGCTAGAAAACCACAGACACACTTCCTAACTTTTTAAGACCAGTAATTAAAATCTGTCCCTATGTGTCCCTTTTCAGTTCCCCTTACTGTGACTGACAAAGAATACAGATACATGTAAATAAAGTGGTTTCATGAACAATTTTTTCCCATTCTAAGGTATGTTTAAGCATAGCTGAGCAAATATGTGCATTACGACCTTCTGCTCAGCATTGCTGAAACATCCCATAGAAGATAAATAAAAATATACAGGTGAACTCCTCATTGTGAGATAGTGTAGTGGTTAAAGTGCTGGCTTTGCATGCAGGCATTCACGGTTCAAGTACCAAAACAAGCACTTTATTTTTACATGGGAAAGCAGTGTTAAAATTGTTATTTTTATTTTACATTATGTAGTAATTGATATTTGTCAGCCAGGGTAGCGTAGCTCGTCTAAAATGGTACTGTGAGTGCATATAACATGTGAAATCACCCATGTATACACAAGTGTCCCATACAGTATAGTCACACCCCATGGTAATGTAATGAAAGCACATAGAGGGATGTCATGTAAAGTAAATCAAATACACTTACTAATATGTCAGTAATGAATAATAAAGTTATTATCCTGATATTTTTTTAAATGAAACTTGTGCAATGGTTAGCAGTGCTCATCAATGCTTAGTAAGCATTAAATGTGAATGCTAAGCAGCAGTCAGCTCAGTTCAACAGATTTGGGCACTGTTAAGCAATCCACGCTGTTCAACCCAGCTTAGTGGATTTGTGGACTGCTTAGCTGAGCTTAGCATTTTCAAAATAGTCCAATGACAGCAAAGGGCAGGAATATGGCCTTGTTTAAAAAATGCAGCTGGGAATACAGCCATAACTTGTTTAGTCTGATCTCTGCAGGAACATGTCTGGTGTTGGAGAGGGAGTGTGCTTTTGGGCGCAGTGCTAGGGCATCCTGGAGTCCAAGGTCATGGCTGGAGTCCTCGTATAACACCATGATGACAGACTGCTGCAGGCCCTGTACCAGGGTTCTCAGAACAAAGAGGAGGCCTGGGACCATCTGGCACTTGACCTCACCAGTGCCACTGGAATCCCCCGAACTGGTGAGCAGGTACAGCATCATTATGCCGACCTAAAGCATAGGAAGGGCAGCTCTTGGCCCAGTGGATCTGAGATGCTCAGGACCGGCATGCTCCAAAAGTTTGTAAGTATCCCAGATAGAGCTGTACCAAATTCTAGCCTGAGTATGTGATAGACAGGTATGCATAATGTTTGTTTCTCACCCTTGCAGCTGCAGAAGAGAGGGCTGTGAACACCGAGTCCCATGCTGACAGACTGACAAGGATGCACTGACAGGCTGGTGAGTACAGATCTATCTTGCAGTATATAGTGCCATAAAGTAGAAGGAGTACATTGTTAACTGCAAGTAGGAAGATTGTGTACTGTATCTAATGAATAAAACACTTTTGTCACACTAATACATATCCACAGGGTGTCCATTAATAAAAGTGTCATTTCACTGTAATAAAATATACAACAAACTGTTGTGCTTACTCTGGTATACTGTAGAAATAGAATGTGTACAGGCTCTTTACAGCAAATATGGCATTGACAGCATGAAATAACTGAGGCTGTTCTGGGAAACAGCTAGTATGCATTGCAGTCTTGTGTTAACCTTTGCTTTCCAGATTGTAGTATTTCAAAGGAGTAATACACAGTACAATAGCTATCTGCCATGCATAAATTTCAGGATTACAGGGTCAGATTGTCCAAACCAGAGAGTATTAGTCAGAAATCAGTCAAGCAAAAAACAGTAGCTCAGTGTGATGGAAAACCACATTGATCTTCATTTTAGCACACCCAGACATGGTTCAAATCCAGACAGTGGTACTGAGATGTGTGCATATATACACAATAGAAGCCCTGAATATTTGTAGAAACAGTCAGAAAATGTTAACAGATGTTTTCCTCACAGGTCTCAAAGGTAAAGAAATGTGTGTAGTAGCTGTATGAAGGGTAAACATATACACCTGAATATATGTAGAAACAGTCAGAAAGTGTTAACAGATATCTTCTCCATAGCTCTTACAGGTAAAGCAATATGTATAGCAGCTGTATGAAGGGTATACTAATATACCTGAATATTTGTAGAAACATTCAGAAGGTGTTAACAGATATTTCCTCCACAGGTGTTACAGGTAAAGAAATGTGTACAGTAGCTGTATGAAGAGTATATTAATACATCTGAATATTTGTAGAAACATTCAGAAGGTGTTAACAGATATTTTCTCCATAGGTCTTACAGGTAAAGAAATGTGCATAGAAGCTATATGAAGGGCATACTAATACACCGTGTACAACTGTTCCACTGTCCAACCCCATATGCCTGCAAATGTCAGCAGGATAGGTACATACACCATGCCCTCTTCCTGACACATGTCTCCCAAGTGTCACGCTGTCATGGCTAGTGGTCACTGCTGCCAATCACCTTGGAAACAGATAGGAATCCAGGTGAACTATGCTAGTAGCAGACTCACACAAGATCATTGCAGGGTATCCCTTCTTTGTCAACCCTGACATGTACAAGCCCTCTCCAGTAAAGTAGTCACAGTGTACCCATTCTGCCCCATGCCCTTGAAGGTTGACAGTCGAACAGGTATGTATGTGCCACAGAAGCTATGGGACATAGGTATCTTTAAAGTAAGGGCAGACCTGTAGAGTATTGAGCAGTACTGGTGTGAAAAATAAAAGTTGACACAGTTATTAATGGAGTTTTCATTCTCTCCCCCCACCCGTCATCTGCATCAATAATTACTATTCATATACTATGGGTATGTTGTTCACAAACCCTATTTTTGGGACATATGTTCTATTATTGTTCATATATTTCATTGGTTGCATATTAACATACCTTGTTCAAATACCATTATTGGTGACCTGCTGCCATCAGTGTAACTTGCATGCTGTTAAAATGCTTAATGTTGTTCCATTTATGCATGTGTCCTGTTTGCTATGCAACTGTTTCAAATCTGTTGGTTTGGGTTAATGGGAACATCCACGCATGCTGTTATAACTAATTTTGAAATGTGTTGTTCATGACTAACAAATATATCTGGGTAAACCATAACACCATAGCACATTTGGGAAGACAGATCCTGGTGGATCTGCCTGTCCTACCCCATCTGGCCATGGGACTGGGCCCCAGCAAGGTTGGGACCCAACCCAGAACAACCTCATCTGCTGATCCTGCACCACCTTCAGGTGGAACAACCTAAGCGGATGGGGCCCATCCCCCACCGGGCGCTGCACAGAGAGGAGTCTGTCACCCGCCGACAGTTCCGGGATATGGTGCGCAGTGTCATCCACTCCAAGTTGGGTGGGCAGCTGTGCCAGATGGAGGGCCACCTGGTGACCTCAAGGGGCAGGCCACCCCTCTTGTCCCACTCTCAGCACAGCCACCTATGGGGCCATGAAAGTGCAGTGGTGACTGCTCATGGGTAGGGACCTCAGTCCCACTTTATTCATTTGGGGGCTCATGGTTCTCTGATTCCCAACCACCCTCCCCGTCCAAGGTGTTTACCCCTCCTCATGTGTCATATATTGCCACTGTCTGCTGTCTTGTGTGTCTTGTCTGTCTGCAAATGCTACCTATCCTACCCAAAATACCTCCTCAGACATACCTACAGCCCTTCCCCAACATCCCACTCTCACCTAAAAAAAAAGGGCATCTGTCCCACAAAAAAAAAATCATAGCCTCATACATAACTCTGCATTTATTCCCCATGTACATTGTAATTAATCAATCTACCCACAAATTATTCTCCAAATGTCTGTTGCTAACACCCCTCCCTGTGGGGTGTGAGGCTGTAAATTCCAAATACTTCACATTATTCACAACTGTTGCTGCAGAAGAAATGTAGAGATATGGTCCTTTCCTACACCTGTCCTGCACATCCCTAGCTGGTTCTCCTAATGTTTTACCTTCTGCTTACCCCCATTTCACCACTTTCTTATCACCCTTTTTTCTTTTCTTTAATTAAAATTAGTGTGGGTGTAAGCGGTGTTAAGTAAGGATACGAGGGCTTAACCATCTGTTAGCAATGCTTAGCTCCCTGCAAAAACACACATACCTGCTAACAACTGCTTAAAAGTGACTTAATCACTCTGTCATCATCCTTTGTTCTGCCCAGCAACAAAATAATCAGCCCTGCCAAGTCTTGAACTAAGGATGCTGTGCATGAGCTGTGGGAATTTGTAATGGTTTTACAAACATATCATGCATTCTGGTCATTTAACATTAATGAAAAAAGTCATCACTTCCAACTCTTGAACCCAGGACCCTGTGCACTACAATCACCACAGCATACCTCTACACTATCAGAACTGCAGGAATTTGTAATGTTTTTACATACATGCAATACAGTCATTTCACATAAGGGAAAAATATATATCTGTGGTACTCTTATATACATATATATGTATATATAAATGCAAATAAATATATATATATATATATATATATATATATATATATATATGGTTCCCCTTCAGAAGGTCAAATGGCTGAAATCTCGAAATGTATATGGTCGAGACCATATGCTCGAAATTCTAGAAGCTCGACCTTCTGAATGGGGATTAGCATACAGTGCAGAACGGGAGATTTCCCTTTCTGCGCTGTACTGCGATCTCGGAGTTAAAATAAATAAGTAGCGGGGGATGTGGGGGGTGCAGGGGGGCTTGCCCCCTGCAGAAACATTGTTTTGTGTTTCGTTGTTATTTTTTTCTTTTCCTTTCAGAAGGTTGAGCTTCTGAAATTCGAGCATATGGCTTTGGCCTTATACATTTCCAGATTCCAGCCGTTCAACCTTCTGAAGGGGGACCATATATATATATATATATATATATATATATATATATGTATATATATCTATATGTATATATATGTATATATATCTATATGTATATATATATATATATATATATATATATATATATATATATGTGTGTGTGTATATATATATATATATATATATATATATATATATATATATATATATATATATATATACATAAACATATATAGATAACCAACCTCTTACTGCAAGACATCTGCCAAAAGCCTGACAATGTGGGGGATAAAGGTCAAACAACAGCGACAACTTTGAAATATGGCTGTTATACATGTAGAAGTCTGCTACAGTAGCATGATTTGATTTAACATATAATTCTGATAGATTTCAGGTCTGAAACACAAATGAATGTCATTATTTACTAATGTCATTGCTCACATCATCTCAGTGATTTCTCAGAAACCCACAACTGTTATGCGGAACAGACCAAGCATATGAGCCATGCATCAGGACAGTATCTAGACATCTGGACAGTGGAGAGGTATGACTGCAGTCATGTAACAGAAGAGGAAAAACAGTGAGAGCTGCCAACCATTTCACCCAGCACCCTCTGAACCACAGTAAGACCAACACAACACTACCCAAAACCAGCTCTGGGGAATTACCTGTGTATTTATTAATATAGAATGCACTACAGGGATGGAACTGTAGGGAAAAGCAGATATTGGTGCAAAAATGTCCACCCACAACCATTTGCACCAAAGACACAGCACATATCAGTACCCCAAATGAACTCTAGGGTAGTATGATTGTTTAAGCAAACATTTCTTGATGGCCAGTCACACACTACACCAACATATACTGGCCCAACCCGAGGTCTACTAGGAATCCTGAGGTGTTACAGGACATTTCCCAGTCTGCCCCTGCAAACATATACACCTGACAGACCACCAGCAACTGTAGCAGCATGCACAGTCAGATAGAAAAGGAGCTATGACACTCACATCTGCTACTCTCCCTACGCAGCCCAGCAAACATTTACGCACAACACTGCTACACAATCTTGGCAGTCTGTTAAAAATGCCCAGACATACATAACACTCAACTGTACAGATTCCACAGAATGTCCAGGGTGTGGATCCATATTTATGGCGACTGACGCATACCACTTCCAGAGTCTGCTAAGTCACTGGGATGATAGCAGGAGCAAAGTCACTAAATAATGATATACCATACCTCTGAACCTCTTACAGCAAGACATCTGGTCAAAGCATGACATACTTGGGGGACAGGGGGCCAGAAAGAAGGACATATCCCACATAATGGTGTTGCTGGTGTTACAGGGTTTGTTCTGAGGGATATGATGTCTGAAACACTAATGGATGTCAGCATTTACTGTTTACAATCCCCACATTATCCTACTGATTTCACAAAAACAGAAGTTGTTTGAGGAACAGACCAAACATAACAGGCAAACCTCTGGGTAGTCTGTGGACATCCAGACAATTGAGAGGTATGTCAGAGACATATCACTGTCAGATGTCAAGTCACGCAGAAAATGCATGTCCAGACAAACCCTGTTAATCTAGCAATTGTCTATGTGTATAACAGCAATACTTACTTACAGTCTGTACCCAATTCTGGAGCTTTGTTCCCCATGTTGTTGGGCCGTCTCCACATGTCTTGTTCTGAGAGGTATTTTTCCCTACTGTCTGTGAAGGTGTAGTCCCCACACCTCCATAATGTCCTCCACACAGCAAGGAAAAGAGGCCAGGCCCACATGAAGGACTTAATTATAGCACTGTTGCTATGGCATTGGCTAATGGAAAGACAACACAGCTGCTCTGGATGCAAGTAGCAAGTGGGAGATACCACTTGGTGCACAGGCCATCACCTGCTCATGAGCATTACCTACAAAAGGCAAGCTGCTGCTAATGCAACACAGGTCTGAACCCATCTACTCAAAGACAGACTGCTGCAACTACACAAACCTAACCATTTGCAGTATTCTGAGGAAACTCTTCTGCACAATAACAGCTATATCAATCACGTAGGCTTGTAATGGAATGCAGAAGGGGGGATGCAATAATGTCAAATAGGACATTCAACACTAGGTCTCAACAAGACCTACTCGACTCACATGCCGCTGTCTGGTACCTATGGCCATTCCTGCTTGCTCTGTCTGCACTGACATGGATTACATCTCTGGCCCCTAAGTCAACCCGGCAAAGGTCAGCTCATGTATGACTACTACTGGAGTGTCTGTTGTGCAATACTGAGTGTGACACTGCTAGGCCAGCTACCTGGGATGTTATACATACTCATATGTCACCTGTGAATGCTACTATGATACATATGCTTGTCCTACAAATGTAGGAGACTTATATAGGGTATGTGCATAATACACAACAGGTGCAGAAGTGTGTGTTGAACTGCATGTGATATACTGAGCCCATACCTGACAACTGTCCAGAGTTTTGCAGACTGACCACATCTCCGCCTCATATTTGTAGTTAATGCCTCCTACAGTTGTGTACTGTCTGGTGCATCACTGGCAACCCATTAAAGACTGAAGTCATAACATAATAGCATACATTTGATTTCAGAAATCATATCCTGTGGAGTAGACCTGTGAATGCGACACCGTCTTTGCTGGCAACTACGTGTTTTTCAGCTAGATTCATAACATGACACTATTTTCTGGCCTTTGCCCACCAGTGACGTGTGCCCTTGTGCAGATGTCTTGCTCTAACAGGAGCTAGGTGTCTTAGCATGAAACCCATGTCAATGCAGGCAGATCTTGTCCTGTAGGATGCTGACATTTGTGCAGTCACTGACACCTGTTTTGTAGCTGTGGAGAGCACACCAACCTTGCCAGGTTACTCATCCCATCATACATTTAGACCCGAAATGGAGGGCTGCAAAGCCACAAAAGGTGAAGTTTTGAACATAACATACACATACACACCTCCAGGCTGGCCAAACAGCATGACATGCGGGAGACATCCCAAGTGCAGTTAGTTGACAAAACACCTACTCAAATTATAGCTAGCTACAGGCCTCCAACCATGACTATAGACACCCACCACACCTATTGGGACTTGCTGGAATATGACAGGATTCAATCATTTACCCTGCTCCTGGGTGACTTCAACTACCCAACCATAGTGTGCATGACCTATGCCACCTGAACATGAATGCATAGGGATTCCTCGGCTTTGTCAATGGCAATGCAGTGGATCAGCCAGTCAACACTCCTACAAGAGGTGGTAATAACCTGTACCTGGTACTAAACAACATAAGTAGCCACTGTAGTACTCCTACAGTGTCATCCTCCTTGGTAAGATCTGACCACATAGCCATCACTGTTGAGGTCACAATCTCCCCTGCCCCCCATGGTCAGGGTCAAACAAAATTGACTTTACACAAATAACTGTAAATCTCCTCAGAGCAAGTAGAAGTAGCTTTACAGTCAATGTCCCATCAGTTGGAACTAGCAGCAGTGTCCAGGCCCACACAACAATACTATGTGGGCACCTACATAGCTGTATGGACTCAGCAATACTTGACAGGACAACATCATCTCCCACAAGGTAGGGTATACGTGGTGGACAAATACCTTAACAGGTGGAAATAATTGCTGGACAGGGCCAAGAAGGAACAGGTACCTTATTGGAAGTAATGTCACCTTGGTCTGCACAAGCAAATAAGATCACAGGTGAATTACCCTAAGGCTATCTTTGAGTGCAAATTTGACACATCCACCAAGGCCAATCACTAGGCCTTCTACACATGTGTCTGTAATCCCAGAGGCAACACACAAATATGGTCTATAGTGGTGGTCAATAAAACTACATACACATACGACATAGTTATAGGCAACCAGCTGCAGGCAGGTGAAGTATAAACATCACTCCCCTGTACACCTATTGGTATGCATGTGCATGCACAACACTTGCCCCCCTCCCCTCATCATCAGGAAGCAGGTCTGTAATGCCCTCTCAAAGGCAACACACAGAAGTCTCCATAGGCCTAATACTATCCCTGGTTGCATCCTACATGAACACAAGGCTCATATATCCATTCTCTACTGTAGTCAACCACAGCCTGAGGACTGGTGTCATCCCATCTGCACAGAGGACAGCCACTCTCATGCCTATACACAAAGGCAGAGCAATCCACCAACTCAGCCAGTCGTATGCACATCAGCCTAACTATCTTGCTCTGCAAGGGCATGGAAGGCAATATCAAGGACATTATGAACAGGGACATCAAAATGCCTGAACCCACACAGCATGATATTGTCAAAGGGAGATGAGACCTGTTAAACCTGGTTGACCTCTCTGAAGTGGTCAACAAACACAAGGATGAGGGGAAGATGGTGAACAATGCCTACCTTCACCTAGCCCAATCCTCTCACAATAATCCCCAGGTGGCCAGGATACATACACTGACACAGCTAGGCACCAGCCTGTATGTTACCAGATGGATAGCTAACTGGCCCAATGATAGTACCCACTCTGTCAAAGTAGTGGAACCCACCTCTAGTAGTAGAGTCTTCCAAAGCAGTGTACCCAAAGGATTGGTCTGGGGGCCTCTACTGTTTCAGATATAGGTATCTGAGGTACAGGACAAAAGCAGTGGTCTGTGGCTGACCAGGTGTACAGATGCTTGCAAGCTGGCCACTGTTTTACATTCCCCTACTGATGTGCACATCCCCCAAGAGGCCCTCGCCCAATTAATGATTGGTGCAAGAAGCATTTCTGCAAACTGAATGCCAATAGAGGCATCATTCTTCCTGCTGTGGCAGATGTCATCCACACTAATTATGACAGTAATAATGTACTGAGCATGCAATCAGGTGTGAGGAGACATGTTCACCAAGGTTGGTAGCAACCTGACAGTTTCCCACCATGTGAGCACCATTGTACAGAAGGCTATCTACATGGCCCACCTTACAAATACAGGTATGTCATCCAGGAACCAGAAGGCCAAAGCATCCTTGTACTCCACACTTATGAAATGCATTACCAAGTATAATGGCCCCATTGGCATGTACCTTACCAAGCAAATGCTGCAGTTACACAGACCACAGAGGTTCCTGACCAGGCAATTCCAGGGTCTGCAACACCTATCCTATACAAGTAGGCTGAAAGCCCTGTCCCTGTACTCAGTCTCATACAGACTGATCATAGGTGACCTGTGTCTGGCATACAAGGCCATGTCCAAACCAGCCTTGATGGCATTTCTGTATATCTGTAAGACAGATTGTATTCAGGCACCATGCCCGAAGGCCCTCCCCTGGTCTGTGACATGTATAATACTTGTTGGTGGGATAGTGTAGTGTCCCACACAATACACTGTCTGTAAAATACACTCCCTCCCCATGTCTAACAGTGTACGTGTATAGTCCTCTTGAAGAAGAACTGCATGGGAAATGGATGAGACATCCCTGGGATCCCATGTGTGTCCCAGCTGGACAAGAGAAACAGGTTCTGGCTTGGAAGGGGCATGGGCAAAAGTCTGGGCCATACTTATGAGGGCATCAGGACCAATAGCTTGGTATCATCTTATGAGGCTATGCACCTAGTACTTTACATGTTTCCTGTATGCATTGCAGACTGTCCTGCAATGTTGTCTGAAATGAATCCCTGTGAGTCTGAACTGTATATGTACTGCAGTGATAGTGTATAGTTTTTTCCCCTCATTAGTTATCATCACATATCGTTACACCTTGTCATTGTGTGTGGCCTGTATAGTAGTAAGTCAGCTCTTACAGTACGTGCATATGCACTTGGTGACACTGTATTGCTGACTCCAATGGCCTTGGTCTTGGCCACTATTACCATTCTGCTACTTGGCCCATCACACAGTAGGATTTGTCACCCTTTGTTGTGGGCCTGAAAGAGATGTACTGTGGCAGGCAGAACTACCATAAGGTCTGCCTTGAAGGGCCCATAGTTGTCACAGTAGTACCAGACTGTATCAGGAGTGTGTGTGTGTGTGTGTGTGTGTGTGTGTGTGTGTGTGTGTGTGTGTGTGTGTGTGTGTGTGTGTGTGTGTGTGTGTGTGTGTATATATATATATATATATATATATATATATATATATACATATATATATATATATATATATATATATATATATATATATATATATATATATATATATATATATATATATATATATATATATATATATATATATATATATATATATATATATATATCAGCAAACATAATGCCGCAGTGTATTAAAGTACATATGTTGTGTTCCCCTTGCAGGTGAATACAGGGGCTGGTGTCCCTCCCCCCTCACAACCTGATGTCAGTGTCTTAGTGGACTCCCATGGTGATGGTTGTCATAGTGAGGCACAGGTGGGGTTGTTGGTGCCTGGATCCATGCCATTGTTTGATTTCCCACTTTCATCCACCATGTCCCTGCACACAGTCAGTATGCCAACACATGCCCTCTCCCCAGCAGCCATGGATAATGGACAGGTTAAGGGTGGTGGCATGGAACAGGCTAGTGTGTTGAGTATGGTGAGTGTGAGTGTAGACACCAGCCATAGACAGGGAGCAGGCGAGGTCACACACAGGCAGATGGACAAGGGTACACAACAGAGGACTGCTGCCCATCAAGCTCCTGTTGCAATTGCCATGGCAGGTGTCACCAGACGCATGTTATGGTCCATCATGGAGGCACAGGCACATACTGACTGCAACACCAGAGAGATGTTCAGGGTCTTGAATGCAGCACTCCCTGCCATGTGTGACAACCTCTACGGCAGTTGTGATGCCATACATCATCTTGCCAATGTTGGGGATGGAGAGTGGGGTGAGACATTGTCACTGCTCGACTGTGCAATGTCTGTGCTTGAGCATGTGGTGGGAGTAGGGCATCAGCCAGGTGGACGTAGGTAAGTGGCATGACCAGCTGTGAGCCCACATGGTCATGCACATTCACAGTCCCATAGTGGCAGTACCAACAGCACTACTGAAGAGAGGGTACTGTCCACACCCAATTGGAGCAGGCCATAGGCACGTTGTCCTGGCCAGTCCCATCAGGGACGTGGGTCCAGCAGACAGCAGTCACCATCAGGGAGTAGTAATGCACCCGTCCTTGGGCCTGGCGGTGCCAGTGATACTTCTGGCAGAAACAATTATCACATCCCTGCTGGGAGATGATGAACCGTACATCCTGTCATGTACGGTCCACACCTGTCCAACATAGCCCTGTGTTGGGAATCTGCATTGTTTGCTGGTGTGCAGACAAACACTCACACATCCCTATCCCAGGCCAGTCACCACCAGACATGCACAGCTCCTCTGCACAGCCCAGTTGAACATCACTCCTCCAGATACACATACACACACACACACACACACACACACACACACACACACACACACACACACACACACACACACACTCATGATGTCAGCCATATGGCCCAGCTTAGGCCTCTGGCAATCCAACACCACACCCTGTGCATGTGATGGTACATGTGCCACAACCCTGTTATCCATACCATCAATGCACGGACATGCTCATATGGGTCTGATGCAAAGGGTGACTATGGTACAGTATAGTAATGTTATGCTGTGTAAGGTGCTGTTGGCTGGCAGTAGTTATGGGTACACATTGAGGTGTATGTACCTTGTTAGACATGATGCATTATTGCTGTTAGTACTGATGACTGATTATAGTGTCATGTACTGTATCATGTTTGGGTTCCAGGTGTCTGTGTGTCTGCGGGCTGTGGACCTGCTGACAATAGCAATGATGAGTAAGGTGGAGTGGAAAAACAGTGACCTTTTCATAGCCAAGGTAGAGTTGTACATGTACATGTTTACCAGGTGTGTTTATATGCAACCCTATGTGAGGGGTGATTGTGGAAGACAGTGTGACCTTGCATATATACCTTTGAAACAGCCACCTAGCTTGCATAGATGTCACCTGGGTGTTCTGTAGGACTGCAGGTGCGCACTTGCAGAGGAGTTTACTTGGTACTGGTACTAGGTCCCTCACCAGCTTAGCCATTACATTCACTGCAACAGATTCAGCTATCAGCACCTGTTGCCCCTGCCATTTCTGTCACATCCACTCGACCATCATGCTGTTGATGAGGGTTTGCCTGGTACTGTGTATGACAGGTTTGGGGTATGTTTTCCTGACACAGGTTTGTCTGTGTTAGTCTAACTTGAAAATCACCAGCATGTGTGTTTGCTACCTCATATGCATGTCTGGCCTCTTATACTGTCAGTGCACACAGAGTCATAGTCCTGTACATGGGCCAGCTGATGAAGGGCTGACCATAGCCCTTACCTGCACAGTCTTATGAATGATAGTGCTAGATATGTAACACAGATAGCACAGTGGTACTGTAGTGTAGCTGTGTTTGCCACTACTGTTGAAGTGGGTGACAATTGCAGGGACTGTTAGGATTGGCAATGGTGGGTTCAAAACCCTTAACATGTTAGAGCCATCACACACACACACACACACACACACACACACACACACACACACACACACACACACATACACCACTGCATGGGAACATGCATTGAGACACACATGCACATGGAGGTGACACTCATCATAGTAGATGCCCTACCCATCTATTAATATACAATACACTGTGATACGACCATTGCACCGCAGTGGCTTGATGTTAGAAACTGTGTAACTGTGCTTGTATGGTGGATGACATCTGTATGGGCCGACACTAGGTTGGCAATGTAGGAGTTCACAGGGTGGAAGAGGCACACAAAATGGTATAGGCATCACATACGCATACTGAAGACAGCCACAGGGACTGTGCATACAGAAACACATACAAAATTGCCAATAGACATATTAGTAACCCTATGTATCCAGTTGTATGTACTATAGTGCTGCGTACACATGCCATGCTCCACATACATTATATGCCTGGGACATAGCACACAACCTCTTACAAAAGGTACTCTTGCAAATGCATTCATGAATGGTTCGATAACCCACCAGACATAGCGATTGGTCTTGTCTACTGCTCCTACATGCCTGCACAAGTGATAGTGTAACAGACTTTGTATCAGCATGATGTGTCCGTCAGGTCCGATGTCTGATCCTGACATGTGTGTCAGTACAGTGACTGTGACATATTTGGAAATGATATCACAGAAATTCTCATTGTCAGGGGACACAGACCACATATAGGTTTCAAACATGTGGATATCCCATGTACATCTGTACAGATGACTGTATGGTCTGTATAGTGCTACATGGTGCATGTGAGGCCAATGACATTAACAGGCTTTTTAAAGTAATGCTATGGGTAGGGGTTCAACAGGCCTTAAAATTGCATAACCGGCACACACACAACAGCCACAGAGGATAAGCTTCACATACTACTATAGTTCTTGGTAATGAGATTAGATCCCCTACCTATCTAACTATTTCCACTATATTGTTACACAGTTATTGTACACATGCCACAGAGCTTAGAGGGCTGATAAGTGTATACAGGTATATCTAAGGTGAATGACATCAGCAGACCTTGTAAAGTAGGACAGTGGGACATGTCCTAGGTGGTACAAACCTTAAAATGGCATACCTCACACCCCCAGAGGATATGAGTCTCACCCAAAGACACACACACACACACACACACACACACACACACACACACACACACACACACACACACACACACACAAAATCACAGTTGCCAGTATTGAGATTAGAACCCCTGTCTATCTAATTATGCATATTACAGTGTTGCACAGTTATCACACATGCCATGGAGCTTATAGGATTTTACAGTGTCACAAAGTATGTCTAAAGTAATTACATCAAGAGCCCTTATAAAGTATGGCAATGGGGAATGTACTGGGTGGGAGGGGCATCAAAATACATTACCCTACAAACACACTTACAAACATCTTCACACATTCACACATTTGCCACAATTGAGTGTAGAACCCCTGCCTATCTAGCTATCTGTACTATACTGTTATTTAGTTACTACACAAGCCATGGAGCTTATATGGCTGAGTACTGTACAAAGTTACTTCTAAGGACAATGAAATCGGCAGGACTGCTAAAGTAGGTCACTGTGTAGTGTTTTGGGTGGGAAAGTCTTCAAAATACTTCATCCTATAAACATACACCTTACTAACTCTTGTACATACACCTATACACACACACCCACACATTTGCCAGACCTGAGAATAGGACCCCTGCCTATCTAGTAATTTGTACTATAGTGTTACACAGTTATCGCATACGCTACATAGCTTACAGTGCTGGCAAGTGCACAAAGGTACTTCTAAGGTGAATGACATCAGCAGGACTGCTAAAGTAGGGCACTGGGTGTAAAAGTCCTCAAGATACTTCATCCTACAAACATTCACACTGTTGCACATACACTTATACACACACACATTTGCAGGAATGGTAGTAGAACCCCTGCCTATCTAGTTATTTGTACTAAAGTGTTATGCAGTTATCGCACGCACTATAGAGCTTATAGGGCTGACAAGTGCCCAAAGGTGCTTCTAAGGTGAATGACATCAGCAGGACTGCTAAAGTTGAGCACTGGGATGTGTACTGGGTGAGAAAGTCCTCAAAATACCTCAGCCTGCAAGCATATACTCACACACATTTGCCAGAAATGGGAATAGAACCCCTGCCTATTGAGTTATTTGCGCTATATTGTTACACAGTTATTGCACATGCCATGGAGCTTATAAGGCTGGGGTTGTGCAAAGGTACTTCTAAGGGAAATGACATCAGCAAGACTGCAAAAATAGGGCACTGGGAAGTGTTGTGGGTGGGAAGGTCCTCAAAATGCATCATCCAATAAACATACACACACACACACACATACACACACACACACACACACACACACACACACACACACACACACACACACACACACACACACACACACACACACACACACACTTGCCAGAACTGGGAATTAAACCCCACCTACCTAGTTATTTGTACTATATTGATACATAGTTATTGCACACCTCACGGAGCTTATAGGGCTGGGGTTGTACAAAGGTATTTCTAAGTGGAATGACATTAACAGGACTGCTAAAGTAGGGCACTGGGAAGTGTTGTGGATGGGAATGGCCTAAAACTGTATCACCTACAAACAAGCACACACTCATTCACTCTCACACACATAATTACATTTGCCAGGACTGAGATTAGAACTCCTATCTATCTAGTTATTGTACTATAGTGTTACACAGTTATTGCACATGCTACAGAGCTTATAGGGCTAATAGGTGTCCAATGGTACTTCTAAGGAGAATGAAACAGCTGATCTTGTGAAGTAGGGTAATGGGAAGTGTACTGAGTGGGAACAGCCTCCTAATACCTAGACCTACACACACACACACACACACACACACACACACACACACACACACACACACACACACACACGCAGATGATGTGATATTATAACCCCCACCTCAGTACAATTACACAATGGAGCTCACCTTCATCCTGGCACATGTGACTGGTTACAAATGTTATGCCACTGTCTGCAGCAGGACATCACTCTATGCCATTCAGAGTATCCATATGTGTGACACTCTTTGAGTGTCCCCCTGTGTATCTCTCTCTCTCTATCACTGTCTGTCTCTCACTTCCCCATATCTATGTGTGTGTATGCTTGACATATTATCTGTTGCCCATATATATGTCTGTGTATCACACACAACAGATGCAGATATATCACATATGGGCCACTTACAGCTAGCTGATGGTAATCCTGTCTGATGGGTGTGTGTAGGGACAGTTAAGTTTTACATAGCTGTTTGTATACAAAGACATATATACACAATCCAGTCATATAGTCCGACGTGGGTTCCAACATGGCCTGTGATTCTGTAAGTGTGGGAGCATGCCCAGTGTGACCTTCTATAGTGAGAGTGAGACTCCATTCCAGAGATAGGTGTACTCTGGTCTGGGGCTTTGTGTGCTACAGCCATACCTCTCAGAAGTAAAGAGGACTTTCCTAGGGGTACTGAATTTGTTTAGCAGACATTTTCTGACATATCTGTAGTCTGACATTGCAATGTATTGTGTCATTACCTAATGACAGACATCTTCAGATCATCACAGTGCTTTACCAGAGGAATACAAGAAATGTGATGCACAGACCAATATTATGAGCCTGGCGATATACATTCTTGCCCAACAAGGCCAGCTGGGAGATGTGTGGCTACAGCTGGTTGACTGATGACACTGTGTAAAAAATCCAGCAACTTGGCAATATACTGGCTGGGGATTTCCTGCTTTGTGGTATCTTTTTTACCTGAGGAGTCATATCCTGGTGTGGTCATACCTCTCAACTGTACATATTTTGGGAGATTGTCCAGGTGTTTGCCTAGACGTTTCATCCAGTCTACATAAACTTGTGTTTTTTATGGCAACTTAGTTGCATATAATTGAAGACTGATGTTACAAAGTAATGACAGACATTACCATTTCAGACTACATTCCTTCAGACAAACCCCTCATTCTACCAACTTTCTCAGTATTTAAGGGCATTATTTACAACATGTGACTATCGTTGTGCCTTTGTCCCACTTTTATTTATGACCTTGTCCAGATGTCTTGCTGTCAGAGGTTGGGAGGTATGGGTGTGGGTACAGAGTGCATTCTACTGTGCAGACATGCCCATTATATGTGTTGTATATTTCACATAGCACTGTGACTTCCAGGTATGTCAGTGGCAGAGCCATGCAGAGTAATGTGATGAACCATTGACAAACAATTGTGCATAGGTTGGTGGTTTGCTATGACATTAGTAAGGTATTGATCCTGAAGCCCTTATAACTCTTGCAGATGAGAGTGTAGTCCATGTTAAGACATGTCAGCACACAGAGTCCCTGTCCAGCAGGGACACAGGTGGGATCACAGGACTGTCTTCTGTGTTTCCCCTGCACTTATACAGGGAGCACATCACTAGGGGTATTGAGGCACTTGGCTTGCTGTTGACAGTGAGTGTATTCTACAGATGGGGGTATGGTACACATATCTGTCACACCAACAAGCCATACTGATATCACAGCCCAGGTTGATGCTGTACCTAAAGGTTAATGGAGTGGGGCTTGAGTTCCAGATGTGCAACTGTCCCATCAAGACAGGGTCTGGATTGCTTTGTATGCCAGGCAGGGGTCACCTCAGCATAGTCTGTATGGCATGGGGTAGAGGGACAGTGCTGTTAGCCTATCTGTGTAGGGTAGGTATTTGGGGATTGGGGTAAGGCCTCAGTGTTTGCAAGACCCTTGTGTGTGGAGTCTACATGGTTTGTGGTGTGTAGGTTTGTGGGGTCTCATGTGATTTTGCCCCTGAGGAGTCCATTTGTTTGGTTGCACACCTCCACTTACATGGGTGTGTGTTGTGTGTTTGCAGGTGATGCTTACTGACCCCTTACACTGCATGGCACCTATGTTGCTGCACATTCTGTTCTGGTGTGCACATTCTCCATTTGTCTGTCCACTGGTTCCCCTTCCCCTTATGTGTGTCTCTTAGTCCTTCTGTAGTCCAGTCACAGGCTTTGGCCACAGTGTCTGCTGTTATGAATCGGTAATTTTGATGTGGGCAAGATACATGCCATTACATCATACACAGGGTTGTGGGATTCACGCCTCTGAGTGTACTTATTTAGCAGGTTGTCCATCATTGCACCACTCCATTTGCTGTGGTCCTTAGATGGTTTGTGTTGCTATATGTTATTATGAGGCTACGTGTGGGCCTAGCTGTCATACCATCACAGACTGACATCTGCACAGGCCAAAATATGACAGTCAGACAAAGGCCCACACATGGGGACAGGGTGTTAATTGTGTTCTGCCAAACATAGACAGTTGGGAGACTGGTTTTGTAATTGCTTGTTTGCTTTTATGAGTTTGATGTCTGCTTTCCCACTATCTGCCATTGCTGTTTTGACATGATCCTTTGTTGTTTGGCAAATAGTTGGCAGGCAAATGCACTGTTAGGACAAGCAGAACAGATATACAAGGCATACTTGTGCTCCTTCTGTGACAACCTGTGTCATTCCAGGGATACGACCGTTGGCCACTGACATGTCTGTGCTGACACAGAGAGGTGGCAGCCTTTTATACACTGGCTGTACACTGACCTTCAGGTACCTCACCTTCTGAGAGCCAGACATCTGGACAAAGCCATAAGTGTTTGGGGGTCAGGGGCCTAACTGTTGGGACCACTTTTAAGTATTGGCCTTACAAACCTAGAAAGGTGGTTCAATAACAGGTTTTGCATTAGCCTGCATGTTTCTATGGATATGCAGTCTGGCACTACAATCTGTCATTATTTTCTGACCTCAGTCTTGCGTTATTTGCCAGTGAATTGCCAGGCAACCACTATTTCATGTTATACAGACCACAATTATGATGCAAACCTCCGGACATTGTGCAATAGGTCTGTACAGTTGAGAGGTATGGTAGGTATTGTGTAGGTTACTCCAAACTGTGTACTGTCTGTATGTGTAGCCCCCTGTCCATGACCTGTATAGCTTTCTTGCATTAACAGATATTGACAGCTGGACAGCCTTTATATCTCCTACCGCAGGTGTGGCTGACATGCATAATAGTTGGCGCCGGAGTTCTCTGAACATGGCCCTGTCAAAGATGAGATTACCTAGTCCACTACAGCACAACAGCCAGGAGACAGTGCTAACCAAATCCTGACAGTATTAACCACACATATATGTAGCTCATTGACCCCTGCATATTGTGAACATGCAACACGTTATCATGTGTATTGGGACAGCCCTACCAATGTGTGCTCTAATGCTATTTCCCCGCAAACATACCTGTTATTGCATTTCTATGGAAATATGGGGGGGGGGTGGGCACACCTGGCAGCTGTACACATTTGCACAGACTGCTGCTATTTGCTTTACATTTTGGTTCCATTTAGCATACTATTGTGCTCTTTCTTGGTGACTAGAGGCATATCACTAAAGACCACAGGTCAATTGTAATGGCATACATTTGAGTTTCAGACGTCTTACCCTTCAGGGCCTTACTGCAACTAAAAGACCTGCTATGCTATCACTGTGTATGTCTGTAGGGGTATTACATCATTGTTGCCATTTATGGGCCTTTGCCAGACATTTCTTTATGGTTTTCTACAGCTGACTTGCTGGGTGAGGCTGAGGAGTGAGTATGGAACCCTTACACTGACATCCATGCCTGTGACCTATGACCCCCCCCAGTTAGTTGGCCCCCCACATATACTGGAGTGGGATTTATCACCTTGGGTATTACTGCATAGTGTGGAGAGGCCAGTATTGGGCAAACATTTCCTGGTGTACCACATAGCTGTCAGTTGTCTGCTGCTATCCCAGTAGGCCACCCCATTCCCTTGCTTGCATGCAGCAATACCACAGATATGCTACCAGAACATACTAATACATTCATTTATTGTTAAGAAGACTGACTTACCTTGTGCCTGAGGCAGTTGTGTGGACAGCGTTTGAGGGCTGGCTATGTCAGATGCACACAGTACACTGCCTATACATGGTAATTACAGGTAGTGTGATGTGTGTGTCATCCATTTTACTGTGTGTGCGAGTCAGAGAGAGGTGTCAGTCCTTGGGTGCCTACAGTGGCAGTGTGTGTGCTATGTGTTTCCTCTTTGCCAAGGCCAGACCATACTGGGCATGCCTCTGTCTGCCTACAGGAGCTGGCTCAGGGGGTTACTCCCTCTGTGCCTATGGGGACCTTGGCACTGGTAGGGGGCTGTGTAGCCCTTCCTTGTGCTGTTCCTGCTGCAGCTGTTTCCACAGGATGATATTGTGTAGCATGGCACATACTATGAACATATGTGCACATCTGGCTGGAGAGTACTGCAAGGCTACACCAGATATGTCAAGGCAGTGGAACCGTGACTTGAGCATGCCGAACACACACTCTAACATGATCCTGGTTTGTGCATGTGCCTCATTATGGTGCTCTTGAGTGGGTGTGTGTGCATTTCTGATGGGTGTTATCATCCACGGCTCCAGTGCATTGTCAGCATCCTCCACCAGATGGCCATACGGGATGTCCCCTCTAGCAAATTCCTGATACAGCTGTGAGGAATGCCAGATGTGGGAGTTATGATAGCTTCCAGGGCTGCCAGCACACACATTCATGATAATGCCCTGGGGATTGCACACGACCTGGCAGCTGATGGAGGGGAAGCCCTTGTGGTTTATGTAGACTCTACCCTGCTCACCGGGTGGTGCTTTGATGTGGATGTGAGTGTAGTCTATGGCACCCAGTACCTCCGGGTAGTCTGCTACATGGTGGAAGATGTGCATATTGCTGGTCCTCTTCTCATGGGTGCTGAGGAAGTAAATGTGCTCATCGGCATGTGATAGCATGGCATCCAGGAACTGGTGGAGTACCCTGGATGCAGATGCCTGTGAGACCCCTATGATGTCACCAGTAGGTCTTTGGGAAGTACCTGTAGCTAGTATTCTTAAGGTTGCACATACCTTGGTATCCACTGGAATGGGTTCCCTCTTTGTTGGTTCTGGGTCTGAGGTGAGACCGGCACAGATGAGTGATTTGCTGAAGTATGTCCCTTGTCCACCCTGTAGTGCTCTACTATCTCCAGATCATGTAGCCCCTGGTAGGTTACTCTGGGTCTGAACACTCTTCTCCTCCTCAGTCTGGGGTAGTTGCTAACATTATTCTCCTCACCACCCTCAGCCTCTAGTACATACTGATGTATCAAAGTGATAGCAGCCCCTAACATTTTGTCAGTTAAAATTCCCCCGAGTGTGTACACAAATGGTGCAGAGTTTGTGGGAAAAAAACAGACTGAAAAGTGTTTGCACAGTTTATACTGTTGTGCTGCAGATGCTGCTTGTATGATTGGTTGGTTATAATGCATTCCACCTGCTTGCTATTTTATTTTCACTTGATTGCTTTTATTCTGCTATTTCCCTTTTTTCCCTTCCCATTTATGCCCCTTTTAAGCCCCAAGGCATGCCATGCAAACCTGCTTCCAAAATGTAAACAGTTCTGCTATTTCTGTTTTTTTTTTTGTTTTTGTTTTAGACCCAGTGTGCGCTGCGCAAACCTGTTTAACTAGAGTAAACACTTTGCAGTACAAACGGTCCTCCCCTGGACGCAAAACACTCTCTTCATTTCATGGAATAAGCCAATACAGCCCCACACACACACACTTGCTTGTTATTAATTTCAACACTCTACACCCTTCAGTTTTAAATCTAGAGTTAAATGTTTAACATGTTCAAAATGTTCAATGTGTATGGAAAACTATGGAATTAGCACTTATCTTATGTTTAAATATTTTATAAATATGTTTTGTATCACTTTAAAGGGTATGCATTATTAATATGGTGTTAATTGATGTTAATTGATATTATATAAAAGTATGTAACGGTGGTGTATAAGTTATCCCATGAAGGCATAAGCTGAGGTACCAGGAGACACCAGTAAAGACGTTTTTCATCTTAGAAGGCTCTTGTGTTGTTTATCAAGTTTTTGCTGTTGTTTTTTTGATACTATGTCTGTTGTTGGAGCCTTGTCAAGTTTGGTTTTGTCTGGTTTTGTCTAACACATAACTGTTTCAGGTTCGAGGATCAAATATATCTACAAAAAGGAGGCACTGCTATGGGTGCCTCGTTTGCTCCATCTTATGCCATTATTTTCATAAATTTTTTTGAACACTCATTCATTTATAATACGGAATTTTTTTCCAACAAAGTGGTCCTCTATAGGAGATATATAGATGACTTGATTTTTATATGCAAGGGGGAAGTGGGTGATTTTGAAAAGTTCATGGTGGATTTGGAAAAGAATAGTTTTGGACTGTCATTTATTTTTAAGAGTCATAGAGAGGTCATTCAATTCTTGGACTTGGAACTTTATGTTGGATGTAACAGAACAGTTTATTTTAGACCATATTTGAAAGAAACTGCTGACAACAATTTTCTTTTAGCTTCAAGCATGCACCCCTCTCACCTTTTGGAACCTCTTCCCTATGGGGACTATAGATGTATTTTTAATAATACTTATGACAAGAGTATTATTCAAGGAGAATTCATCAAGGTGAGGAATAAATTATTATCTGGGGGCTATGAAATGGGTTTATTGATTAAGACTGAAAAGAGAGTTCTGGGCACCCATGGGGATGGCAAAAGGTTCAGTACAAAGAAGAGAAGGGAAGCTCGAGTTTACAAGGAAGGGGATAATGATGGAGAATATGGGAAAATATTTTTTGTCATCTGGTTCTCACCCTTTTCTGAAATATTAAGTAATTTAGTAAGGAGATTTTGTCCCATTGTAAAACAAGGGGACACTACTAGTATTGTGTTTCTGGAAAAAGTGATTTTTTCATACAATATATTTTTGAATTTGAAAGAACTCCTTAATAGCAGCAAAAGAAAGAGCAGAGGGAATCAGGTGGGTTGTTTCCCATGTTCAAGATGCAAAGTTTGCCCAAAGATTAGGAATTTAGATGGCATAAAGATCAATAACAGGGTTTATAAAGCCACACATAGGTTTGATTGTTATTCTAGTGGATTTATTTATATTATAGGATGTGTATGTTCTCCAGTTAAGTGGTATATTGGGTAAACTCAGAGGCAGGCTAAGAAATACATTCTTGAACATTTGGGGAATATTAGATACAGCAGGTTGGATAGCTCAGTTGCCTCGCATTTTTGGATGTATCATGGGGGTTCAGACTCTACTTTGTTTTTTAGCATATTAGCCAAACCAGTTATCAACATGGGGAGATGTATAAAAATAAATTATTAGCTTTAGAAACCAGATTTATTATTAATTTCAACACGCTACACCCTTCAGGTTTAAATCTAGAGTTACATTTTTTACATGTTTAAACTGATCAGTGTGTATGGAAAACTGTGGGATTAACATTTATCTTAATGTTTAAATATTTTATAAATATGTTTTGTGCCACTTTAATGGGTATGCATTAATAATATGGTGTTAATTGATATTATATAAAAGTATGTGATGCTAGTGTATAATTTATCCAATGAAGGCATAAGTCGAGGTACCAGGAGACACCAGTAAATGATTTTTTCATCTTAGAAGGCTCTTGTGTTGTTTGTTATCAAGTTTTTGCTGTTTGGTTTTTGCTACTATGTCTGTTGTTGGAGCCTTGTCAAGTTTGGTTTTGTCTGGTTTTGTCTAACACATAACTGTTTCAGGTTCGAGGATCAAATATATCTACAAAAAGGAGGCACTGCTATGGGTGCCTCATTTGTTCCATCTTATGCCATTTTTATGAATTTTTTTGAACACTCATTCATTTATAATACGGAATTTTTTTCCAACAAAGTGGTCCTCTATAGGAGATATATAGATGACTTGATTTTTATATGCAAGGGGGAAGTGGGTGATTTTGAAAAGTTCATGGTGGATTTGGAAAAGAATAGTTTTGGACTGTCATTTATTTTTAAGAGTCATAGAGAGGTCATTCAATTCTTGGACTTGGAACTTTATGTTGGATGTAACAGAACAGTTTATTTTAGACCATATTTGAAAGAAACTGCTGACAACAATTTTCTTTTAGCTTCAAGCATGCACCCCTCTCACCTTTTGGAACCTCTTCCCTATGGGGACTATAGATGTATTTTTAATAATACTTATGACAAGAGTATTATTCAAGGAGAATTCATCAAGGTGAGAAATACATTATTATCTGGGGGCTATGAAATGGGTTTATTGATTAAGACTGAAAAGAGAGTTCTGGGCACCCATGGGGATGGCAAAAGGTTCAGTAAAAAGAAGAGAAGGGAAGCTCGAGTTTACAAGGAAGGGGATAATGATGGAGAATATGGGAAAATATTTTTTGTCAGCAGGTTCTCACCCTTTTCTGAAATATTAAGTAATTTAGTAAGGAGATTTTGTCCCATTGTAAAACAAGGGGACACTACTAGTATTGTGTTTCTGGAAAAAGTGATTTTTTCATACAATTGATTTTTGAATTTGAAAGAACTCCTTAATAGCAGCAAAAGAAAGAGCAGAGGGAATCAGGTGGGTTGTTTCCCATGTTCAAGATGCAAAGTTTGCCCAAAGATTAGGAATTTAGATGGCATAAAGATCAATAACAGGGTTTATAAAGCCATGCATAGGTTTGATTGTTTTTCTAGTGGATTTATTTATATTATAGGATGCGTATGTTCTCCAGTTAAGTGGTATATTGGGTAAACTCAGAGGCTGGCTAAGAAATACATTCTTGAACATTTGGGGAATATTAGATACAGAGGGTTGGATAGCCCGGTTGCCTCGCATTTTTGGACGTATCATGGTGGTTCAGACTCTACATTGTTTTTTAGCATATTAGCCAAACCAGTTATCAAATGGGGAGATGTATAAAAATTAATTATTAGCTTTAGAAACCAGATTTATTATTAATTTCAACACTCTACACCCTTCAGGTTTAACTCTAGAGTTAAATGTTTAACATGCTTAAAATGATCGATGTGTATGGAAAACTGTGGAATTAGCACTTATCTTAATGTTTAAAAATTTTATAAATATGTTTTGTATCACTCTAAGGGGTATGCATTAATAATATGGTGTTAATTGATATTATATAAAAGTATGTGATGCTGGTGTATAATTTATCCAATGAAGGCATAAGCTGAGGTACCAGGAGCCACCAGTAAAGGATTTTTTCATCTCAGAAGGCTCTTGTGTTGTTTGTTATCAAGTTTTTGCTGTTGGTTTTTTGCTGCTTAGCTGTGCTTAGCTAAGCTCAAATGTGAGCCTTGGAGCTCCAATGTGTTTACACCAAGCATGACACACCCCCTTTTCATGTTAGCTGCTTCTCCTGCTTACACTGCAGAATTATAGCTCCTACATGGTTAGGTGCATTCAGACATGGTCTCCCACTTTGTGATTCCTTAAAATTTGCTCATTTGCATACCCCACTGCCTTAGTCCCTTGTTACACTACTACACTGCAGCCTTTCTCCTTAGCAACCACTGTTCCTTTTTACTGTTTTGATTCTGCATGCCATATACTTTAATGACAAAATGCAGATTTCACTTAAAATTGTATTTTCACATTTTTTTTTTTATTTTCGGCAAGATCCTGTTTGCGCACCACTGCCCTATTCTTAAACGTCCGACATCGGGCAAAAAAAATAAACTTTGATTTTTATTATTTTGCAACTCTTTCCCATACCAATGACCATATTTTTGGCCATTGGCTTGCCTACTGATTATAATACATGCTTTACCTTGAGCTGTCATGCCTCCATTTTGATTTTTGCAGAAAAGTATTCGGCTAGTAGCCAAATACATTTCTGCACCGGACACTATTCTGGCACAGATGCCTGCCTGCTTCCTGAATCACTAATTTGCCTCATTTCCATGGTTTTTACCAGCAAATGAGGTAATTAGCATTATTCATTGGTGTCTATGCGGGAATAGTGCTGGGAGGCTCGTGCACGCTCACAGCCTACTTTCCTGAATTGCACAAGCTCAGAACTCCGTGTTTGGGCCATGCCACTATTCAGACATGGAATTTCATGTTAATGAATCCCAGGAATTATCTCTAGATACTTTGGTCACAATGACTAATGTTGATGTAGCACTCATTTCATGTAAAAATGAGAAATATAGGGTAGGTGATATATGTATATATATATATATATATATATATATATATATATATATATATATATACATACACATTTGTTTTTTCTAGCAGTTTCTCTGTGACTTTGTTTGGTTCATACATTTCAGTGTATGAATCAGACCAAGCTAGAGATTTCACTGTGTGATACCTTAAACCTCCTGTAATGGAGACCCATGGGATATATGCAAATGATCCCTTAAGGACATCAAGTGCTTGTGAATGTCCATGGCTTTTTACTTTTTCTTTTTAAGTCTTTGTGGATACAATCAGGCCAATAAAGTCAAACTCCACTTGCTGTGGAAATGCATGTTTTGGCCTTTTTATGACCTCAGATGTTGGGATATTTGCAGACACCTTAATGGTTATGGACATCAGCTGGGTGTAAAGAACCTGTGTTTCTAAAGTATAGACAAACAGTCCACTTATGCTGTGCTGAAAAGGTCATAAGCAGTCTGAAACGTGGATGTCCACAGCTAGTGCAGTTTGGCTTTATTGGCCTCAATGTATCCGCAAAGAAAAAGTAAAATGTCATGGACATTCGCAAGCCATATAGTTGAAACACTTGATGTCCTTAAGGGGTCATTTGCATATACTCCTTAGGTCTCTCTTACAGGAAGTTTAAGGTATCACACAGTGAAAAATGTAGCTAGGCTCGGTTTTTCTTGTAGTTTTTACTAATTGGTTTGTCTGTGTGACCTTTCTACTTTTGGATTTGAATGTATGAAGCTGATGTTTGATTTCTTCATTTTTCCTAAGTTAGGCAGAGGTATGTCTATAAGCTTATTCTCTTGTTAGCTGCCCTGCCCATAATGATAGTGGTCTATCAAAAGAAATACATTCTTCTCTTCTAAATGCTTCTTTCTGTTTCTGAGCTAGCGTTCTTATTCCTGCTCAGTCTTCTCAGTTTTAGCCAGATGAAGGTTCCATTTTTCTTGAAAGAATAAATTATTTTTGTTAGGTAATGTAACCAGTGTTCCTCATCCTTCTCTTCGCTATTACCTGATGCTGTATTAGACTGCCTTTCCCCCATGTTGGTTGTGAGTCTGTATGCTGTAAGTACATCATGATGTTTATTTTCTCATTATCAATATTAGTAATCATTTCCTGCAACATTTCTAATGGCTCTACTACTGTCCTTAATACATTTCCATTTGCTTTACTTTAAGCCCTCCTTGCTGTCGTCCTTTTATTTGCCACACTTTGTTCAACAGTCTTAGTACGGACTTTATTATTGTTACTACTGAACATAGTCTGAGAATGTACCCCTGAATAATTAGTTCTTGTCACACACCCTCTTTTGTTAAGACAACTATTTAGCTCACTAGGTATTATATTACAGAATACTGTATCCTGCTTTTTCAACTTATTTTTGTAGTAGCATTTATTCAACTTGCAGGGTAAAGGTATAGCCATTGGCACTCCTGTGGCTAATACCTGTGCTAATTTAGTTTAGGATGTATGGGAGAAGAAGTTTGTGTTTAATTAAAGTAATGTGTTTTTGTTTTCTGTCTTGTTTTATAGATGCTTTGGAACAATATTAATCATGCTACCCAAGACTTGGTGAATTATCTCACAAACACAACCACTTTTTGAGATTTAAATATTGTTGTTCACAATATGGTATGAATTTTTTAGATATTCAGTTTTACAAGACTGAGGATAATAAGGTTCAGACTAAAGTATTTAGCAAGGAAGTCTGGAAAAGTGCTTTCTTGCATAAAACAAGTATGCATCCTTCCCAGATGCTTAGGAACATTCCAAAAGGTCATATAATGAGAATATCACAACTAAACACTGATAACACTGCTTTTATTGAACAGCTTTCAAACTTGGTTAATGAGTTTGAATATAGAGGCTATGATCACCATAAGCTAATTCAGCAGGAAGAACTTTTAGAACAAGTAGGGGATTTATGGGCATTTCCTATGTTAAGTGAGAAAGGCCACAACCTGAAAAAAAACTCATAATTGTGATAATAATACAATTATATTTATGATGACATATGATAGGCATTTAGCAGAAGTAAATAAATTATAATGAAACATTGGCATATTCTGACTGCATTGTAAGATACATGGAAATGTATATCTGCTAAACCTTATTTTGGTTACAGAAGAGCTTGTAATCTAAAAAAATATATTATTTTACAAAGAGATAGACACACATAGGAATACAAGGAATAGTTCAAGGCTAGGAATTTTCACTTGTCATAATTGCATTTTTTTGTAAACATATTTTGAATTATTTTAAACATTCTACATCTCTTAGAATTTTTCAGTGGAGAATTATTTTGACTGTGATTCACAATACTTGGTATATTTAGTGCAATGTTAAGCTTGTATCTGCTTCTATATAGGGAAAACTGATCAGAAGCTAAAATAATGCATTGGGAATCATTTATCTGTTATTAGAAGTGTACAGACCAATGTGTTATACAAGCATATTCTAAAGAATGATTTAACACCTTATTTTATATTCATGGCATTAGAACTTGTTTCACACAGCAGCTGACTTATTAATTTCTGAACTTTCTTCTATTACTAGTGACACAAGTATTGTATTCAGACATCTTTGTTTAGTGATCATACTGCTTTTAAACTGTTTGCTATGCCTGATGCCTGCCCTCACTGTAATTGTAACTTCATTATTCCTGCTGCTATTTATTGTGCTGCAGATCCTTTGCCGTGCAAGCTGAGTCAGGCTTCAAAATGTAAAAGTCTGAGTCTGAGTTTGGAATTCAGCTGCTAGATATCACAAAATTGTACTTCCCCTACCTCATTTCTTTCCCCTACTTCAATTGTTGTGCTTTAATCTCTATGGTACTGTCTTACTTCACTAGAAAGCTTATCTTACCTCCTAATTAATAAGTAATATAAAATACCCTTCCTTACAATAAACCTCATCAGTATATTCTTTATACATCAAACACTGCAAGCCGTGGATTTGCAGTCTGCTGCACCATCGGTAGCAGCCTGATTGCAGTAAGGTACTGCAACAACTGCCTCAAGCGTACTAATAACCACTCACTTTTTGCATGAATCGATATGTGAGAGGTTCAAGCATTTACTAACCTTGATGGACAATCTCTCATAGAAACCTATTATTAGTACCCACTAGGTTGTCATAGCTTACAAATCAATGCCCACCATATCCTAAATCAGAACATAACAATTTAAACTGAGGTGATTATGAAATCCCTGCCCAGACCTTGAAGGCCTCCAAGATGTACAGGATGTAATATGGGTACTGTTAACTTCTCACTTACAAGCAAGCAGCATTTGTAGACACAACAAACAGCAGAGTAGCAGAAAGTGATCACCAGGCTGGCAAGCTAATGCCTTTAAGGCTGCAAGACCAAGCCAACATATTTGGTAGTGTATTACTCATGGGTGACTCCTTAGTGATACATGCAGATGTACCACTCATCGGACTGAGAAAGGACAGGGTGATGGTAAGCTTTCTCCCAGGTGCCAGGATACACTATGTCACTAGATCTCAACAGCCCTCTCACCCTAGATACATATATGACCTGGACATTGCACTCATGGGAGTGAATGACTTGAGACACAACTCCTTGGACCATTTGAAGTTGGACATGATGGAGCTCTCAGAATATGCATCTGACATTGCTAGGAAACTAGAAACTGGTATTGAGCAGTATCCTACCATTACCAAGAGAGATGCAACAAAACAAACCGAAGATAATTGCCTTTAAATATTAACTTAGTTATTGGTGTCATTCTAAGGGGGCTTAATATATATCATCCTGGGATGAGATGACTGACAACTCTATCTGCTTTGCTAGGGATGGCCTGCACCTCTCTCTTCTCATAGCTTTCTTATATCGACAGACTTTTTCACCATCTATTGTGCTGTATCAGCATCAGTCTCCTCAAATACTGATGTAGTCAAAGAAACTCAAGACTATATAACGTTAGCATTGCTCAGTGTTAGAAGCTTAAATAAGATGTTACACTCCTTATAGGCTTTCCTGACCTTCAGAAATATAGATATCTGCATAGTTACTGAAACATGATTTCAACTGATGACCTGGTGAAATTTAAATACCCTACCCCTCTTGATGAATCCATCTTACATACTGCTAAATTCACAGGCAGTTTCTATGCTCATCTAAAAGCAAGCACCGAGGCTTTGATCTCCCTCAGCCACAAATACAATGCCAACTTAAGGAATAAGCCCCTATGATGGAAGTCTAGTATAAATAAAATACAATATAAGAGGAAAAACGTATTGTCCATAAAAGTAAACTTAATAGCTCAACCTCTAAAAGGGAATTCATAAAAGATTAACAACTAACTCAGAAGCAAAATAAAATCCTCCAAATGTAAGTGTGAACTGTAAATTATCACGTATGTTACGGACAGCCACAAAACTTTTTTCAACAGTGTGAAAAATCTTAGATGCAATATCCAGCAATGCACCAAACTAATACATACTGACAACACATATGCATCCTTAGAAAGCATAGCCAACAAAGTAGCTCATGAATTTAACTCAAACGTTACACCCTTATCTCCCTTTAACTTTCCTTCACATATTAGCGTGCCCACACATGCTCCTCAGATCACTTTAGAGCAAGTTCTGAGGGCTGTCTCCAAAGCCAAAAAAATGTTAGCTCCATGGGTCCAGACAATGTGCCAGACTACCTTCTTGTCTGCAAAATGCACAGCCTTAGAGACTCACTACTGAACTTATTCAGTCTCAGCCTCTCCACTGGATTCCTGCTGGAAGTGTCAAAAACTGCTGCAGTTATCCCACGCCATAAAGTAGGAACCACCATTGAACCTGGAAACCACAGACCTGTAGGGCCTGGCAGCCTTATCTGTAAAGCAATGGACTGTATTGATATGGAACTTATTAGAAAGGAAATCAACAATCTCGAGGTCCTTGACCCAAACCAGTATGTGTTCATTAAATTTAGGTTCTACTTCCTAAACTTGGTGGACTTCTTTGACAATTCACTAATGCATTTGATGCAGGCAAATTGGTTTAGCCTGATGAAGGACCCTCAGACTCTCATTGAAAGGGTTCAAAATTAGATGGCGCTAATTCATGTTTATTCATTTTGTAGGAACTAATGAAATGGGATCTTGAGATTAGGCTGCAAATGATCTACCTGATCAAAAGTCATATATGCGTATGTGCGTGCGTGCGTGCGTGCGTGTGTGTGTGTGTGTGTGTGTGTGTGTGTGTGTGTGTGTGTGTGTGTGCGTGCGTGCGTGCGTGTGTGTGTGTGTGTGTGTGTAAAACACATACACACACACACACGCATGCACGCATGCACGCACGCACGCACGCACACACACACACACACACACACACACACACACACACACACACACACACACACATACACACACACACAAACACTGACCCATTTTGAGATGTCAATTATTATTCACATATATTTCTGAGTTTAACTTTTATGTCTCTAGCAAAGATGGTTTAACTTCCCTGATTTTTTTTGTTGTTGACTGTACTTATTTTACCCTCAGCATACGGGCTTTTTCTCCAAGGAGCATATACATTTGCTCATTTTTTATATTTATTTCATCCTGTTCAGGGTCTGTGAGGCAGTTACAGTTTGTCCCAGACAACAACGTTTGTTACACAGAGAATCATTCCTGGCTGGGATGCCAGGCCATTATAGGGCAGAATCACCTGGTCACATGCAAGTGCACTAATAGGCAGTTTAGCAAGATCACTGCTTTATTTATCAGCATATCTGTGAACATCATGCAAGAATGAATATCTCATCAAAAATCCACATGAATACACAGAGGACATTGACTTTAATCATTATTTATTTAATAGTACTGATGATTTGAATCCTGATTGCTACCAGTTCCATATAATTCCCCTAAGGGACAACAAGCTGAGTGCTGTAATGTAAAGAGGGTGCTAGTAACCCTTTTCTGGTGTCAGTGTTACTCATGTAATAGTAACTGAGGTTCAAGTTTTGGTACAGTTACCTTCTGGAATGGCCAATTTCAGCCTATGTGCTATGCTAAGAAATCACTGGATGAATGCTAAGCTTCAGCAGTCTGTATCAGATCACAAATCTAATATTTCATGACCAAGACTTGCAATTGCAGATATTCCACAAGACATTTGTCTTAACTGCCTAGTAATTACCCTGCTCTTCAGTAACAAGTGCAGCTGTAGGAAGTCTGGATTTTTGGAATAGCCCGACACAATTCTTCTCATCTCTTTCTAGCCATAGAATCAAAGAACAGTTCCAAAAGGAATTTTTCCCTTGAAGATTTGCCCTGTAGTAATGCTATTCTACTATGCCAACTCAGGAAAACTACTTTTATAATGCCAGTAACCTGATAAACTAGTGTCAGAGCCACCATCATGGACCAAATACCTTGGATTCCATCTTAATGAAAACAAACTGTTTACATCATTCAGTTGTTCATCAGCAAGAATAATAGAGGATGAAACAGTTTATACTGGGTGAATAATTATCTTACATATGGCTGAGGAGTGCAAAATAGCAGCTTGCTTTTCATTTCATGGCTGTTTTAGTGAAACCAGCTTCACAGTTCCATAACAAGCAGCCATCGACAAGCTCATGTCATCCTACAGCTAGATAGATAGACTTGCTGTGGAAGTGAAAGGGCAGGACAATCATTGCCAAACACTTACAGCAGTAGGGTTACTCATCTTTTGAAATAAACCTAAGATACCTGCGGATCTCAGTTATGAACCATTAAACAGATAACCATGTGGGCTCTTGTCATTAACAATCCCTTGGCCTATCCAGATAGGGAGCTTGCATCATCTGACAACTTCCTCAGTTGAGTTTCTAATATCTGACGCATATGGGAAGAGAAGCACAGCATTTAAAACAACCATTCCTAGTACATATATCGCCTTGATGTATGCAGCTACGGAATAGTATCCCATGTCAAAACATCACTGAAGAAGAAACACTTTATGTCAAAGGTGCTTCAGTATTAGTTTAGTCTAACACTTAACGCTTCCCCAGTTATAGACTACACTATAACTTTTGCATGCCAAAATGAATGGATGAAATGCCTTGAACAGGACAAATGGCATTATCAGCACTATAATAGACCAGCCCTATGTCAGCTATATGAATTGCAATGAAGCCCTTTACCCTTGTAAGTATAAACAGTGTAAATACTTCCCTGGCCTTTTTTTCAGCCTCTTTTTATTGTTATGTCAAATGCTCTGGCTTGTATTATAAAGAGCCTGAATCAAGAGAATTGCATTTGTACCTTCATATATCACTGAACAGAATAATTCTGATTTCCTATGAGTGTGTTTTTCTATACATGGCTGAAATATAATTTGTGGAGCTTTTCTGCTTGGGATTTTAATGTGAAGAGCTTTGTCCAGCTGGAATTAACCAGGTCAACAGAATTCAATAAATAAATAAATGAAAAATAAACAGTAGTTCAGACTACAAGATAGATGTTCATATTCTAACCTAGGCCACATTTTTATTTCAAATTTTTTTTCCACTTGAGAGTATATGAAAGAGTTATAATTTGTGTGATATATTTTACATATTAGCAACTATAGGTGAAATATTATGTGGAAAAAAAAGACACATGAGTGGTTGGACTGATGAATCTGACACTTTCCACCTTCAAACTCTGCTGAATACAGGTTATAAAATAAATACAGATAACATTTGCAGGTGAATAAAAATCACTAACAAAAAAAGAGGAATCTCCATTCTGTAAAAATGCAAGGAAACAGAAAACATAAATGAGTTATAACTAATCCCAGTATTACTGAAATATAATGTATTAATTAAATATCCTCTGATTGAAACTCTAATAAAAACATGAAACAATTTAATGAGAGAGCTCTGTTCCTTAATCTTAGAGGGAGTTTTGCAAATTAAATCGATATCCCTTCAGTAAGAGCTGTTAGATTTTAGAATTTACAAGAGATGCTGGGTAGCATTATGCACTTGACGCTTATCCCTTTAGACTTTTACTTCATCTGTGGTACTTTAACAGTGTGGAAGAGGTTCTGTGTTTAGTTAGACACTCAGCTTTCTATTAGACTGTCATCTGAACAAGCTAGGATGACTTAATGTATGTTGCCCATAAGATGATATTTACTGATGCATCATGCACTTGTCCTCAAACTTACCTGTGTCTAAAGATGCACAACCATCACTTCATTTTGTATACTTTATAAAAAAGAGACAATTTCAGAACTCTTTCTCATTAAACTCACTGTAGGTATACTGCAATAACATGATACCTTAAGGACAGTGCCCATTTGTGAAATAGGTAACAGTAAAACTAATTCTATGATTTTTATTATGTTTTTCCCCAATAAAGGAAGCTGACCTCATTCAGTTTCTATTGGTTCTCTGTCTGCACTATCGGTCTCACAAGTAGTGGATGGCATCTGTGTAATTTTTTTGCAACAGGGATAAGTTCATTGATGGAGAGAAAGATGAGAGGAAGAATGAATACCTTTGGGAAAAAGAGCAGAAGGAGGACAACTCACCTTACAGAAATGGATCATTTCTATTTTATGAAGTAACAGAATATGTTAGTACTAGTACTTAATGTACATATGCAGAAGAGGTCAAATCATGTAGGTTACAGCAGGCCAAGCATATATACAGCAGGTAACAGTAAATTTACTGGTGGCAATTGTTGCATTGTTTATTTTTTGAGAAAGAGAGAGCAACAAGTAACACTGCTGTTTTTTTTTAATTATGTTGCTGATAAACAATCTTGGAACTAAGAGCCTATAATTACACATTCGTCGAACTTTGTGCCCATGCTTGTGTGCTAGTAACTCATACTGAAGAGGTACACATGAAAAGTGTTAACATTTATACAAATAATAGTGTCTAGCAGCACTGATGGGGCCCCCAGCTTGCATGGAGCCCTGAGTAGGTACATAGGGAGCCTTGTGCTACATTCAGTTCTGAACACCACAGCATACATTTTGGTTAAACAGCCGAAAACATGAGTTGCAAGTTATGAAGACTGTAGAGCTTTATTGATAGTAACCAGTTTATAAGTGACTGAATTTTTGATGGAGTATTTCCAAATCTGGCTAATTATTTCAGTAGCAAATTTTTGAGCTGTAGCCTGTTGACAAGAGAAAGTTTTCAATGCAATAAGATTACTGACTTTTAGCAAATGTTTCACAAAACAAGCATTTTTTTCAGGGATGCGATCCTCCCCACCTAAATCCCCAAATGGGGAGTGTATCTTCCATACCCCCATAATTTATATATACTAATAGCAAAACTGCATCATTTTAGAGAAAGGGGAGCAGTTTAATCCCTTTATAGAAAAGTCTGATAGTATATAGGTAGCTGTTATTCATAACAGCACTCAATGAAACAAGATATCACAAGTTAGTTTGGGGCAACAAATGGGATACCTGACAAGAGTAACTGGATGAAGAGGCTTTTGATGAGATGCCCCTCAAAAAACAATGGACGGTGCCCATATTTTCAATAAAATTTTACTGCTCAGATTTGAATGACCTCTTGAGGCAGTAGTGTTCTGGCAATGATTGGGTTTGGGATTTCATATTAATTATTTTTGTGTTAAAGATGTCTTTGACCATTCATTGATTGGGACTGAGAAGAAGTGTGTTCTATATTATTGTATGACACAGAATTAACTGCTGAACAATGTTTTTGTTCTTTACTATTCTCACATTGCATTCTAAAGGAGATATGCTGCACACTATCTGGAAGCTGATGGTGAAACATTTAGGACAGTTCATGTATGTTCTGTGTACTGGCACTTGGCTGAAAGGTGTGTTAGCAATGCCTGTCCATTACTTTTTGGAAAACACAGAGGAAGCCATAAAATGCCTGTAAAGCTTTGGCTCATCACTATTACAGCCTTAGTGCATGCTCTACCATTCAAGTTATGATATTAATGAAGGACTGATAATCTGCCATAAAATAGCTGTTATTTTTTACAAGGTAATCAAAAACTTCATCTGTCCTATAAACAAAACAATTATTCAACTACAAAAAAAAAAAGAAAGAAAACAAAACAAAAATGTTTATCAAAAGGAGTAAACACTATTCCTTGACTGTGGCACTCTTCTGTCATTCAGAGACAGGATATAGAGATAATCTTAACATACATACATATTAATGAAGTCATCAACAAAGACTACCAAAACTGTCAGCCCTATATAGAGCTGCAGTCTTCTTTACTAGTTACACAAGGAAATGTGTCACATCAATTTTCCTTCTCCATACTTTTCCCTTTACCACTCCCATTCTGATTAACTTGCAAGCAGCCCACAGCAGCTTACTAGAGCAATGCTGTAACAAAACAGCAGTGTTACAAAACCTATCATTGCTTCACACTTAATCAACTTTCAGAGCTTAAGGTCCCATACCATGTGGTCTTATCCCAGCTACTCATAGTCATACCCCTCAACTGCCCAGATTTTTTCAGAATATCCTGATTTTTGCCTCAAAATTTCAGTCTGTTCCTCATAAAATCTTTGGTTTTCTGGCAAATCACTGGGATGATCTGAGGAATGAAATTAGTAAGTAATGTTGTAAATTTGAGTTTTAGACTGTCCTTTATAAAATCTATTTTAATACATACCCTGTTATTCTAGCAACTTTCTAAGATTATAAGAGCAATACTTAAAATCTGTCCCTATTTTCTGCCATTTGTATCCCCATTATGACAGGCTTTGACAAGATTTATTGGGTTAAGAGGTTGAGAGGTATGCTCATAGCTCACAACCTAACCTACAACCTAACTCACTGTCCTAGGCATAATAACACCCTAAAACTACAGTCACCCAATAGAGCTTTTCAGTCCACTGACAATCTTTTTGGAACAACCAAATCTAACAATCATGCTGGTGATTGCCTTAATCATGCCGGTGAATGCTTTTATTCCTGTCATGTCTCTAAGTTATGGAACTTTTACCTTCTGAAATCAAACAAGACAACAAAAGCAAATCATTCAGAGTCTAGCTCAAACACTACTTCAAAAGCAAGTGGCTATGGCCCTACTCCACTCCTGACTAGCTAATCTACATTATACCCGTTCTACCTTTGTCTCTCTACACACATCTCACTATATTTTATTCTTTACTGTCAGCCTACTCTGCAAATAACTCTTTGATTGTTCCAAAATGGGTCTGATGCCCTTTAATCTACCCCACTCTCTCACTATCTCAGTCAAAATTATATTCATTTTTTCTTACTACATTCTCTCTATCTTAACATAAAATGCTACTTTATTCTTCTCCACTTTTATATGCCTACACTTGTATTCTGAAATTTTACCATCTTATTTTTAATTAACATTACTCAATAAATGTACCTTAGAATTTCTATGTAAAATGGAGCTTTCTCAGTATATGTGATCTTTTTTCTCTGTAATTGTACCTTTGACTTTATACATAAAAGTATTCTTGGAACTGCTCTCCCTGGGCCTCTGTTGAAAAGGGGTACATTTTCTGCCCAACTGCACCAACCTAGTCAACAAATGCCAATAAACAAATAAATAAACAAATAAATGAATGATGTACATTCCAACATTCATCTTTTAAATGTGTGTGAACAGGACATTTAATCAAATGATTGAAACAACTTGTCAAATTCTCATTTCACTAACATCAGTATCTGCTCACTTTCATCAACATGAAATATTTGGTTGTGTTGGAAAAATCAAGTATTTATTTTTTTCTATATTTGTGCAACCTTGCATGATGAAGGCATATTGGCTTCTTTAGTGATGCAGGTTAAGGGGAGGAACTGTGGCCATAATTAGCACACGCTCATTGCTTGGATGCCAGTGAAGTCACAAACAACCACCATGGATGCTTGGATGATGGCTCCTCTAGCCACCCTCTTAATCTATATATTAATTTTATCCAGTACAGGGTAACACATGGGCTCAAGACTGATAGGGAAAGGCTTGACAGTTAACAGTTATGTTAGCAAAAAGCACCCAGAAAAAACAATTCTGGAATGTCTGTTAAAACCCTTTGCCTGCATTTTTCTGTTCATTGGATAATTATTTTCTACCAGCCCAGGCTGTCATTCATTGAAAAACCTGACACAGAAGAGACCCCTTTTCTCAGAGAACTAGAAGTACCTTTAGATACTAGAATGGAAAATTCTCAATTCGTGCCTTGTGGGAAGTGATTATATGGTCACCTTTCCGTACCTTTAAAACTAAAAAAACTCTGAAAGGATTGAAGGGAATTAAGTAGTCTGTAGTATATCACATTTATGAAAAGAAGCTTAAAAATATAAAAACACAAATAAAAAACAGACCAAACTTGTTAAAATGAATTTCCACACCAAGCTTACATGTATATTATTTGAATCTTATATTATCTTTCAAAGGCAAATCTGTCTGACTTAACATGTATGAATACACAGTCCACTGATACTGACATATTATCATATTACTGTGCATTAACAAATGCGGACTAGAAGTTTTCAGCATTACATAGACTACTCATTCAAAATTGAAAAACAAATATTGCCAAAAGAATATAATAAACATTTTTAATTAATAATTCAGAAGTCACGTTTTTTGGTAGTTCCAGTTTTCTAACTATAATTGTGTCTATAGCCATGAATCGTGGACTTTGTATGAATCCTTCTGTATCAGACTTATCATACTTATAGTTGGTTTGTAGTTATAATGTTGTACCTTCCCTCACATACTGTTGCTTACCTAACTTTATGATGACACAATACAGGGAGTGTCTGCTATTACTTCACAGCTTTTTTTTAAATTTCTTATGAACTAGCATTGCAGTGAACATTAAAGATTAAAAAGTTGCATGCTAATTCTTCATGTATATGAATAAGATCTGTGACATGAAAGTCACAGGATTTGTAAATCTTACATCTCCTAAATCTAAGTTTTGATTTCTGTATAGTGGCCATTCCTCTCAACCATCCAAGAATTTGCAGAATGTCCCTGATTTTACATTATATTTTTTCTGGCAAATTGTTGAAGACTGCAGTCAATAAATGATGGATGTTAGAGTTACTAATTTTGTATCCTTTAGAAAATGCATGTTAATTCAAAACCTATTATTCTGCAACTGCCTAAGCATATGAGAACAATATAAAAAAAAATCTATCCCTGTTTTTGGGCCATTGTGCCACATTTCCTGTTGGCTTTGTCTCTGATTTTTGAGCTAAGGAACTGAAAGGAATGCTATTAATTACACTTATTTTATTATAAAGTAAATTAAAAGGAATTACTGAAGTTATATCTTTATTTCCTGGCTGGGCACAAAACTGGTCATTTGTTGATTAGTACACTACCCTGGTAAACAAACTAAGTAAAAAGGTAGAACATATACTGTTTGTAAATTGTTTTTTGACTGCAGTTCGAAGTACTGCTTTATTCTTCTTCTTCTTCAAGAATAACATATGAATCATTCACAAAAAGTAAGGAAACCTATTAACAGCCCAGTTCTTTAGCACAGGGATTCTGACTGCAACCCATATGACTTGGGCTCGATTAGGAGCCCAGCACTGGAGGAATTAGCTAGGGAGAGTGGAGAATGAAGTAACATAAACCACACCCCTTCTGGAGAGTGGGGAATGTTGTGCATCCTTGGGGAAACACTGGGGGTGCATTTTTCATTGAAGATACTGGAGAAACCAGCACTCATGTTTCAAGGGATGGGGTGAGGCTGCCTGAGAGGAAATGTCTCATACAGATGTGCATGAATGCCCTTTGTTGCAGCTCATTGTACATCCTCTCCTCTCCAAAGCAATTTGCTAGGTGAATGGGGTAGATAGGGAATCTAAGGCAAAAATCAAACTAACCCTGATTGTTGTCTGAATGATGTCTCCTCTCAGTTAACTCTTGTGCCAGTGATAAGGAATGAATGTGGCAACTGGCCTGGAAGGTTGAAGTCTGATGAATGGGGGTATAAAGTAAAACAAGCAAACAACAAACACTGTATTAATACATCACTCATTGTACAATATTTTTTAAAATGTGACAAAATATATGGCAAATATGTTCATGGTTGCAGGTAAACATCAGTCCATACAATCTCAAAGCAAGGAAAGTTGTCATTTTTTCAGAATTCCCAGAAACACATAACACATCAAGCATATGCTGAGTTATGAGACAGGAGCTACAGCAATGACATAATCATGCCAATGTCTAAATAAAACCTGGTGTGTGTGTGTGCGTGTGTGTGTGTGTGTGTGTGTGTGTGTGTGTGTGTGTGTGTGTGTGTGTGTGTGTGTGTGTGTGCAAGTGTGCAAGTGTGTGTGTGTGCAAGTGTGTGTGTGTGTGTGTGTGTGTGTGTGTGTGTGTGTGTGTGTGTGTGTGTGTGTGTGTGTGTGTGTGTGTGTGTGTGTGTGTGTGTGCGTGTGTGTGTGTGAGTGTGTGCGTGTGTGTGTGTGTGTGTGCTACATCTTGCATTTCCATTCTTTTATATGTGGTTGGGAACTGATATGGGTTTGAGGATCATAGTTTTCATCACTGATGAGAATTTTTCTTTTATCTCTCTCTCTGTCTCTCTTTGATACATTTGACGCTATAGTCTTAATACCTGGCATAATATTTGCTACCTTATTTTTGCATTGATTCACATATGCATTGAAATAAGTGTATAAAATACCATGTATGGTATCTTTCTTGACTATCTGACTTTTTTATTAATGTTTTTTATAAGATAATTCTTCATATTTACATAAGGCTGGAAAGTGGCCTAGGTTACAGCTGAAAAACAGACTAGCCCACCTGCTTTGTAAACATAGTTAATAAATAGATAATTAAATAAATGCATAAAATATATTTATAAAATATTTAAATTAATATGATCTATTAGGACATCCGTAGTGTGAAAGCTTCCACAGCAAAACAACCAAAATACGAATAAAATTGCTGTAGATCCACAGCGAAACAACCAAAATACGAATAAAATTGCTTGATGATGAAGTCCCACATTGTGAGACGAAAACGCGATCATTACAGTTTGAAGAGCGTTAATTAATTAATTAATTTTTAGTGTGGTTTATCAATAAACAGTGGAATTTTTCCATTTGACTACCTGGAGGTTTTTCTGAGCACTTAGCGTTATCTACAGCAATTTTATTCGTATCTATTAGGACATACTTTATCTTCCCATTTTCCTGCATTTCAGTTTGGAAAGCCATGAAGGCAGTATTCTCCTCATAGCAAATGTGTTTGCATTACAGAAGGACTTTATTTGCTCATTCAGGCAGATCATATTTAGAAGTGGTGTCTGTGAGGTAACACTGTATAGTCAGTTTCTGCAGTAACATCAGCTAGAGCTGGCATAGCAGGAAAATCATGCACACTAATCAGAGAAAAAGGCAAGGCAGAATTGTTAAGGGGAAAAGGGGTGCAATTAGGTATTCCTTCAGAATGTGGTAAACCTATATCAAATTCTCTTTTGAGTGACAAATTTTTGTCATCACCAAACATTATGTGCCATTTAGCAGTTAAATGTAGTTCATAGGTTCATAGGTGTTTACTAGGCTAATGACCACAAGGGCCTTTTTAAGCCTAGCCATGCATCTCAAATCTCTGACAAGTTCTGATAACCTTGATAAGTGTAAGCATAGGCCTGGGAGATGAACCATTTGCAGGTTACCTGTTTGCATTAGAGACATAGGTGCCAAACCAGGGACGAATTTCCAGTTTTCCATCCAATTGTCCAAGTTGCACTTGAATTGGGTTAGGGAGGAACTCTGCTTCACATAGATAGGGAGCATGTCCCATAGACGGGGCAGTCTCTGGGATACATACCTATCTCTCCAGCAGGTCCTATTTATATCACAGGCAAGGTTTAAGGCTTTAGAATGGGTAATTCTGGTACTGTCTGTTTTGTGGATATGCAGGAGGGCCATCAGAGTGGGGTCTGACAATGTCCTGTATGCCAGGTTTATATTTCCCCTCAAAAGCCTGTAGAAGACAGAATATAGGGATAGGGCCTTGATGTGGTCATCATAGGACATATTACTTATGCCTTGTATTCTTTTAGTGAGGAACCTCTGTGGACGTTCCAGTTGTTGGATGCGCCTGGTTAGGTATATACCAAAGGAGGCATTGTACTGAATGATAGGTCTGATGAATGATGAATACAGTGGAACAATGACTTCCTTGGACTTAGATGCACTACCTTTGTTTATAAGTTGTGCAACATAGAATGATTTCCACACCACTGTAGGCACATAATGATTAAAGGCTAGATTACTATCTATGTGTGTCCCTAAGTCCATGACTACTGGGTCAACTCTAAGGGGTGTGTTGTCAGTATGATAGTTACAAGGGATGGATGACTTCCCTAAGGATACTATTATGCATTTCTTGGCATTTAATTTTACTCAATGGCTCTGACATCAGTTGTTTGCCTGTGTCAGCCCCTCCTGGAGAACATTTGTGTTAGTATGAGATTCAATGACAGCTCCTAATTTGTAATCATCTGCAAATTTAGTCAGTCAGAGACCACTGATATTGGCCTTGACATCTGAGAAGTAAATACCAAAAAGAAACGGTCCAAGGACTGATCCTTGAGGGACTCCACTTGTGACTGGCCTCTTTGTAGAGGTGGACTCCTCAGTTCTAACTTCCTGGGTCCGGTCTGTAAGCCAGTTATCTATCCACCAGGTGACATACGGGTTTGTACCTAACCTCTTTAGTTTGTCAACAATACCTGAGTGGGGTATTGTGTGAAATGCCTTGGCCAGGTCAAGGTAGGCAGTGTGAACGATTTTGCCCTCATTCATTGCTTTAGTCACCTTTTCAAAGAAGTCCACCAGGTTGAGTAGGCATGATCTGCCCTTGATGAAACCAAACTGGGTTGGGTCCAGTGTCTGGAGGTTTACTATATATCATTTGATCATCTCTATGATAATTCTTTCCATGGCTTTACATATAAGACTAGTGAGACTTATGGGTCTGTAGTTTCCAGGGTCTGTAGATGGCCCACCTTTGGCAGAGGGATGACTGTTGCCTTTCTCCATTCATGAGGCACTAAGCCTGTTTGGCGGCTACAGTTAAATAGTAATTCCAGAGGCCCTGATAGGTCATGTTTCATGCTATTTAGAAGGCATCCTGGGATAGTGTCTGGGACCTCTGATGTAGTGTTCTTAGTCTTAGAGAGAGCATTAAGGAAGTGTTCCTTAATGATAGTAGGGGGGGTTATATTTGTTGATATTTCCTGAGGGAAGGTTTAGGGGGAGAGAGGGCTAAAGTTGGAGCTGAATTTATCAGCCAGGAGGTTTGCTATATCTTCTGGCACAGTATATGTGGCTCCAATTGCAATTCGCTCTGCACACAATTGTGTATTGCCTTTGAGGTTGCGGACATAGCTAAAGAATGCTTTGTGGTTGTCCTTGGCCTGGGAGGCCAAACTTACCTCTAAATTTGGCTTTGGCAGACTTTATTTGTCCTCTGAGTTGTTTGTTTAGTTTGATGAGAGGGCTTTTATCCTGCTGGATGCTGCACCTCCTAATTTTTGCCATGATTTTCTTCCTCCTGTTATACATCAGATTTTTTTTTTGTGATTCCACCGGGGTGGCTTGTTTTTTGTTAGTTTTGTACTTCTTCCTAGTGGATACAGTTGCCTCTATGCAGGTATTAACATGCTTGTACAGGGTTTCTGTGAACAGTTCTGCATATGCAAAAGTGTTCTCAGGGTTTATAGGCTTGAAATTTTGCCAGGTTCTCACTTAATAGCAGGAGATTAGCCTTAGGATAGTTCCTGAATATTCCCAGTTTAGCTGGGGGTCCAGGTTTTATTTTTACTTCAAAGGAGATCATTTTGTGGTCTGACTTTACCAGGGAAGGCATTACAGTAGGGGGTGTGTAGCACTTGCCCATATTAATGAGGACCAGATCCAGTATGGTTGCACCCCTGGTTGGTGTATCGACTTCCTGGTCTAGGGAGCTTGTGTTTACAAAATCCAGGAATCTCTGTGCATGTACATTTGATGTCATATAGGATTCACAGTTAATAGTAGGTAATTAAAGTCACCCATGAATATGTTATTGGGTTGGATGGTTAGTGTTTCTAATAAGTTTAAATATATGGTATGGGTTTCCTGGGTCATAGAGGGGGACCTATAGCTTGCAAGGAAGTGGTACTGGATTTTACCTATGGTGATTTGAACATGGAGCAACTCAAGTGCATTGTCCTGTTTGACCAGCCTTGAAGTATATTTATTTTTGATGTAAATAGTGGCACCTCCACCTTTAGTCCTTGCCTGTGACATAGCTGGTCTAAATATGTGGAAGGCATTATAACCTTGCACTGTAGGTGTGTTGTCCGCCATTTAAATTATAAGTAAGTAGAGAACAATCCAGTTGTCCTAGAAAACACTAGTGTCGAAGGCTATGGATGCTCTTCAGTATTATCATGAACTAGTGCAACATCTGCATTTTATAATAAAGCACAGCTGTAATTTGCATAAAAGCTTGGGTTTATAGTAACTTTGGCAAATGCTGTATGTGGTCCTTTTCCACCAAGAATCAAATGCATTTTAAAGTAATTTTAAAGGGTATAATGATGAAAACAAACTACAAATGAATTATATATCCCAAATAATGGGGTTTAAATGTGTGGTAGATGTTCTGTTTCACATACCACTGATGCAGATTTCCATATGTTTAGCATTTTGTGACATGCAATTAAACATATGCATCTTCCAGCCACTGTCGACTTTGTGTGCTCCCTTAGGCCCCTTTGAAAACTACTCTCACAGCTTCAACTCTCTCAGCTCTTGTAATAAACTTATATATCTAAACAGAACAAAGCAAAATAAGGAAGAAGTAATACGATATGACTGAATATTTAGTCTGAATATTTCTGCATATAAAAAAGCAAGCAAGGCACACCAGACTAAAGGTAAACATTTTAGTTATCAGAGTGCTTTCTTTTACAAATTTCCACTAGAACTTCATCAGACTAACATTCATTAAAAAATCATTTTTAAATAGGTTTAAACTCTATATTATAAAATATCCGACTAAAATCATCTAATAAGCATCTAACATACAAAGAATACATGAGAAATCTTTCACAGTAGACTTCTATTTTTAACGCTGTCTTGATATTATGTACCTTATTAAGCCAAGTGCAAAATAAAACCCTAACCACAACTTTCATTCCAATTCTTTCCTTTCAAATAGAATTTCAAGATCAGCTCATCTTTCATTTAGTTGCTCTTTTTCTAATACAGAAAGCAATAACTTTTCCATTTCATTCATTCGTCCATATGCCTGCATAAAGCAGTTATTTTTCATTTTAATTGCACAGGGATGGTCATTTGCTGGTAAAGACATTTTTTTGACAGTCTTTCTAGCATAAAATATATAACAGACATCACACTGGACAACATAAATATTTCTACTCCATTTTTCAAAGTTTCATACTATCAGTCACCCAAGTTAAAATAACAGATGTATGCTGTCTGCTCTTTTCTCATCTCCCACTCGCACTAATTTTGTTATAAAGCAGAAACATGTAATAGTCTTTCTATTCCAACTTCTTGCTGAGAACATATAGCCCAACTGAGGTACCACTTCAATCAACTCTCAGACAACCATTGTACAGCTCACTCAAAGCAACTTAAAACTGGCATTCTAAACTGTGGGGCAGTTAAGCGAGAAGCTACACTAAGTGAATAATTGATTACACAACATATCGTAGATATCTATGCCCTTTGTATAACTTGGCTAAAACTTTATATGTTGGCAGTAAATTTATATTTTCCTAATCACGTGAAAATCCACCATGACTATCCAGGGACTAGAATAGGGGTGGATGAACATAGACAAACTGATTGACTGCTGACATAATTCTCTACCCTGTAAAATTATCCTAACCATTGCAAAAAACAAAACCATATCAAGGCACACTCAAGACAAAAAAAATCTCATTCTAGGTGACTTACATATTAAATTCCTACACAACAGCAAAATGATCTATACAGGCTTTTCCTTTACTTCAGTATCTAACAGCTAATCAAACAACCTACTACATCCAGCTAAAACAGTCATTAAAACTCATTTCTAGATACCTTCATAACCAACCGACATAAAATACATTTTATCCACTCCCTAACATTAGTGATCACTGCCGCATTTTCTTTACTAATTTATTAAAAAAATCATAAACTTGTCCCCAGCACACATACTCAGTGTCACCCAATGTAATCAAGTAGCTTAATCTATAACATGTTTTATATTTCAAATGTTAGCAAAGCTGCAACTTTCATCATCACTGTCCTTAGCAGTATCCAAAATCAGTTATATCCACATAAAACTGGATCTACATAAAACTAAATACAAGCATTGCCTGTACGCTGAACTTTGCCGACTGCTCAAACAAACAGACAGTGTATGGGAGAAATATAAAACTAGTATACACCCAGATGAACAACAGCCATTTGTTTTCATATCAAGAAAAATTACACCTCCAGTAACACAAGAATCTTCTGAAAAGATGTAAACAAGCTAACTGGTCAAATTACATCAAATCTCATTACTCATTCCTTTACTCTGGAAGAAATTCCTTTAGAATTCTCCAAAACTGCTTTAAGTTACCAGCATGACACCTCCCTCAAGCCTTCCCATGTAGAACTCTGCTTTCCTCCCTTTTACTTTAAATGAATCTGTCAAACTGACATAGAAAAGCTATTAATCTCTTTTCTCACATGGGTCCCTTTTGGCCTCTACCTTATTTCATCAAGTAGCTTGCTGATGTCATCATTCCCTTACCTTATGTAGTCAATCTTTCACTGTTACAACACACCTTCCCTGACATATGGAAGAAATTAGTAGTTTTCCTTTCTACAAATGCAGTAACCCACTACAACAGACTTTTATCTAATATTCCTTTACTCTCATTTAGGCAAACTCTTGAAAAAGTAATTTAAAACCAACACGCTACCTACCTCTGCCAATATAATATGTTATCGTCTTACCAACATAGCTTCATAAAAGATAAAAGTACACATCCTGATGGATGCATTCTGATTGGTATAGTACTTACTAAAACTAGCAATGGTCACTTCTCAGGAGCCCTCTTTATTGACTTCCCCAAGGCCTTTGACTATGTTAACTACTAAAAACTAACAGCCCCACTCATGGCATCTTTGGCTCCTCCACACTTGTAAGGTTCACGTTACTTTATAAATAGAATCTTTTCAGTTAAAACAAACAATCCATTCTCTGCAGCGTTACTTATTTTTTTAGGAGTGCAGGAGTTCTACAAGGATCTATCCTTGCTCTAATCATTTTTAGTGATTTCATCAATTTGCTTTTTATTGTCTTCAAAGAATCTAACTTTTTATCTTATGCTGATGACCTAGAGTTCTTCCACTCAGACTGCCATAAATCCATACTTCAGAAATACCAAACCCACTCTTGGCAGACTACATCCATAGCTGTTGGACAAAAAGCTAACACCAAATGCAAAAAAAAAAAAAAATGATCTTAGGATCCATAAACTAAACAATCTTCTTTAACTCACATCCCCTCTTATGCAAGAGACAAACCATCAGGTATCTCTTTTCCTTTCAGAATCTCAGTATCTTACTTGACCCAGATTTAAATTTGTCACTTCTTATAAATATTCCTAAATCTAAAATTAACTCAGCACTGTATAGCTGCTGAAAAATCTCCCACTATCTAATCCCTGAAGGCAGGATTGCTATAAGCAAAATTAGACTACTACTACCACCACAGCTTGATATGTTCTCCCTATGCTTATGCATGCTTCCTAAAAAAAAAACAAAAAAAAAAAAAAACAGAAAAAAAAAAAAAAAAAAAAGGAACTTTAAACCCTTTCCAACAAAAAACTCTGTTTTCCTTCTCCTACCTTGAACTGAACACCAATGCATTACATTTTAAATTACAAACTGACTGCTCATTCTGGAGCATGTGAATCTCCTCCTGAATGGCTTAATACATTAAATATATATGACGATTCATCTCTCTCTCTCTCTCTCTAGCACATTAACTTTATGTAAAAATATCACTTATCTACTTCACTCCAAATCTAACAATGCTGTTGTTATCTTAACCAACTAAATCCATTGCATGAATTCGTTATACCTTTTCTGTTAAAGAACTCATTCTCTGGGATTGACTGCAAACTAAAATCTGCAATTTAGAAAACTTCTCCTCATTTACACAGAAGCTACTTCAGTTTTTCACAGACAAAACCTCCTGTTCTTGCTTCAACAACTTCTCTGACAACCTAATTGATCTACCACCCCCACTGTACTTCACCTCACCTTTATAATTGTTGTCTATAAACTCTCCCTCTGATTATAGACTTATTGAAACTTGTAAATATGTATATGTTGCATTGTTATAACACTGTTTTTGAAAGTCTTCATTGTCATATTTGTTTTGCTTAAATTGTTCTACTGTCTACTTATAAAATTACCCCCCTTTCTTTACTATTCCCAAAAATTGTTTTTCTGTCTCTCATTAATGTGTCCTTGCAAACATACTCCTACTGTTTAACCTAACTTTAGCTACTGTTTTGTCCCTAATGAATATTGCCCAGCAGTGGTGATGCCCCATAAGTGGTCGTGCAATTGACATGGGTAATTATAGACCTATCAGCCTTACAAGCTTCTTCTGCAAAGCCATGGACCTTATAATGACTGATCTCATAAACTGTAATATCAAAAATCTTGTTAGACTTGATTTTGAATAGTTTGGCCTTCTGAATGTTAGATATTATCTATTTAATAGGTAAATTTCTTTGACAGGGTTACAGAGGCTGTAGTTAGTGGTTGTGGCGTGCACACGGAGTATCTTCATCTGGCCAAAGCCTTCAACATAGTTCCTTATGCTGTCATCGTGCAAAAGCAAAATGCTTTAAAATTGATCTATGTCTGGTTAGGTAGATAGCAGACTGTCTGAAAGACAGAATCCATACAGTTTGAGTTGCAGGTGCTTCATCAGAGAGAACAAAACTGACGTGTGGTATCACTTAAGGATCAGTGCTGGGTCTTTCCTTTTTGATATTTACATCTTAGCTCACCAAGCTGAGAGCCAAGATCTCTGACTAACAATGTTTGCAGATGATTGTAAACTGGGAGATCTTGTTATTTCTTCTTGTGGATTCTACTGATGTATATTTTGTTATACATTACACCTCATTAGTAGAAGGGGTAGTAATGATATAAAAATTATTAGTATATTATTCAGTTTGATGAAATATTAGAGGATATGTTACACTGTGCTTTTTAATTTTCTTACAGGAATTCTCCAAGTTTAATGGATGGAACAGTTCATAGTGGAATAGGGATTGAGGATTTAAATATCTCTTGTAAAGGTTATAGCATTTGTAAATATGTGGATCATAACCCATGCCATATTGTTAATGGACATGAATTATGACCGATGAGATGTTTGGAGTGTTAAGAAAGGCATTAGTTACTACATGCCCATGTAATTTGATATTATATAGGTCAGAGTGCCCAGTTAGGGCATGTATTTCAGGAAATTTGAGAGATATTAAAAATTCTTCTGAAAACAAGCCAGTAGCTGGTCATTTTAAACAACAACATGTTTTGAATCCAGAATTATTAAAGTTGTTTTGTTATGCGTAGGATGAGGAACTATGTGAACTCTCCCTATGATGTGATAATGGGCTCAGACAAAATACTAAAAAGTTAAATATTGTCACTTTTGGTTGATAGTCCCTCCAATCATAATACTGTGTAGACAATACACCTCTACAATATCAAACTGCAGTTAGTGACAAATGGCCATTCAACTGAGTGGCCTTGAAACATTGACAAATCTATGAATTAAATCTCATTGCTCTTTCTTGTACTTATATCTGCTCTGTTTTACTACCAGGCTGTGGGTGAAATGGGTTATATATGGCTCAGTCCAATATATCAATCAAAAACTTGAATAATTAATACTAAATAATGATAAATAATTTCTGTTTGTCGACAAACTGTGTTTTCGACAAACAGAGGTAGACCCATATATATATATATATATATATATATATATATATATATATATATATATATAAATATATATATATATATATATATATATATATATATTTAGGTTTATGTCAGATGATTGAGTTTTTGGAAACTTGAACTTCATATGTTTGACTTTCAGAAAAATGGAGGCATTTATATGAATATCGCAACACAGTGGGAATCAGGGAATTTGCCCTTTTTTCCACTGTAGTACAATTTTAGAGTTAGTATATATAATTATAGAATTTGCAAGGGGTGTGGGGGGTGCAGTGGGGTTTGCCTTCCTGCAAAAACATATATATTTTTTGTTTCATTTCATTTAAGTTTTCATAAAGTCAAACGTGGTCTCGACCATACCCCTCTGTTCCCCTGAAAGGACTAGTCACAATACCGGTGAAATGCCAGGCATCCAGCATTACTGCAGCACAGGTTAAAGCTGCATTGTCCATGGCCAAGACTACAGCTTCCATGGGACCTGACAATATTCGTGGATGTGTTCTACATGAACTACAAAGTGAATTGGCACCACATCTGTTTGCCAGTTTCAATCACAGCCTCACCTCAGGCTTTGTCCCTACCAAATAGCACACTGCTATAGTCACTCCTCCATAAAGGGAGAGTGACTACAGACCCTGGGAATTGTTGCCCCATAAGCCTGACCAGTCTGATATGTAAGGCTATGGAGTGCATCATCATGGACCTAATTAACAAGGATATAGGGAATCTCCAAACTCTAGATCCCACACAATTTGGTTTTGTGAAAGGTAGATCATGCCTGCTCAACCTGATTAACATCTTTGAGTCAGTCACCAGAGCTGTGGATGAGAGAAAGGCAGTTCATACAGCCTAACTCAATCTTGCCAAGGTCTTTGATACCATTCCCCACTCAGGAATTATTGATAACTCACCAAACTAGCCATCAACCTCTATATCACTAGGTGGGTTGAAAATTGGCTCACAGATAGAACACACAGTGTGAAAATGGTGGACTCCAAGTCAGACTGCTGACCAGTCAGGAGTGGGTCCCACAGGGATCGGCCCTGGGTCCTCTCCTGTTTGGCATCTACTTCTCAGAAGTCCAGGCCAACATGGAAGGACTCTGGCTGACCAAGTTCACAGGTGATTGCAAGCTGGGAGCCATTATTAACTCTCCAAGTGATGAAGACATCCTACAGAAAGGCCTCATTGAGAAAACCGTAGTCTTAAGCTTAATGCCAAAAAATGCGCCATTATCCCCTTTGGGAAAAAATCAGTTCCCACTAATTACCACATTGATGAGAGCCCACTGAACACTGAAGGCATTATAAGAGATTTGGGGACACAGGTCGACACTAACCTCTCCTTCGACCACCACATTGCCTCCGTGGTCAGAAAGTCCTTCTATGTGGCACATCTCATTACCAAGGGTTTTGCATCCAGGAAGAAAAAGGTCATCATCTCTCTCTACTTTTCCCTCATTAGGCCAAAACTTGAGTATAATGCCCCCATTTGGCATATACCTCACTAGACACATGCAACAGCTGGAAAGGTCACAAAAGTACCTCATGATGTGGATCCTAGGCCTTAAACACATGCCCTACATGGACAGACATAAAAAACTCCAGCTATTCTCTGTCTCATATCGTCTACAAAGAGGCAATGTCTGCTTGACTTACAAAGCCATGTCTGACCCAGTTCTGTTAGAAATGCTACAGCTAAAGAAATCCCAATCCCTCTGCACCACACGCTCCAGAGACCTCAACCTCATTACCACAATCAACAGAACATGCTGGAGGGACAGGTTCATAACCCAGAGACTGCCCATGCTCTGGAATAGACTTCCCATACATGTCAAGAAGAGCACCTCACTGGCCCTCTTCAAGAGAAATCTTGATGAGTGGATGGGAAATAGAAAGTTCACTCTGCGGATCACTCCAGTGGCTCTACTTGATAGGGGCATGGGAACTAACGTCAGGTGGCACGATGCCAGGATACTTTTATGGGCTAGGCTTGTAAAGGCTCCATGGCCATTAGCCTAGTACACACCTATGAACCTATGAACCAATGAAAACACATGCATAATTAAATTGGAAATGAAAATAATAAATAAATATATTCATAAGCTGAGGAGTAAATTTTATATTTTAGAAGTACCCCTTGTTAATGGGTCTAGATTTTAGAATACATTTGAAATGAATAAGATAATTTTACCCAGGAATTTTAGTAGAATCTAATCTGCTATCATAGTTCATTCAGTTCTTAAACATTGTTTAAGTCACCTCCCCTTACAGTATGTTCTGCATGTTCTGATACAGAAAAAAAGAAAAATCTTAATCAGAAAAAAAGAAAAGTCTTAAAAGTATTGGAAAGAAACCTGAATGTTTGCAAAGTATATCTTTTGTGTTCTTAGTTTTTATTGCACATTGATAATCACTAATATTGGGGCTGAGTTTCCGGATAGTTTTGTTAGGAAAAATGAATCACGGGTACTGCAGATTTCACAGTATGCTACTTGTTCATTGTTACGATTACATGTGCCTTTCTTCGTCAAATGGATATTCTTACTGAAAATAAGAGTTTTTTTTCATCATAAATAAAACTTCTCTCTGCACATATGTTTACAGACACCTTTGTTTTTTATCGTGCCTATAATTCCAAATTTTAACGTGTTTTTTTTCAGGCTATTCCCTTTTGCACCAAATACACCTTCCAATCATTAAAAACACATTTCCAATATTTTTGCTATTTACACTGTAAGTTGAGGAAAAAGAGGGAACCACAGACATATCATGTCCAACTTCTTTACCTTAAGTTCATGTTTCTTTTTTGTCTAAACTTTGTAAACTTCTGAATAATTACTGCACTAAACACCTCCTCCAAAATTAATTCATATTTGCAATCCCTTTATGAAAAAAAAAACTATTTTCAAATTGTTTAGGCCAGAACTTAAATCTATATCACTGAGAACATGAACCTATGAACATATGAGCCCAAAGCTAGGGTCAGATTATAAATATTGCTGTTAAAAGTTGATAAAACCAGAGATTTTATGAGGAACAGACTAAACATATGGAGAACAAAATCTGGATATTTTGCAAGAATCTTGGCAGTTGAGAAGTATTAGTGTATCCCCTCATCTTTTGATCCCCATTATGATGTTGGTGCCATTATGGCACTTTAAAGAGTCGACTCTGGTAGTCTAGTGGGTCTACCACCTTATACTACCACTGGTGCCATTACAGCACTTTTGACTGCAAGCTCTGGTGTCTGGTGCTTTACCCGCCAATCCACATCATGCTGTAAATGTCTTAGGGTATGTTAAAGGGTATTACCAGGTGGTCTAGTGTATCCCCCACCCTGCATCCTCATAGTAATGTTGGAACCATTATGGCACTTTAGAGACTCCTCCCAAGTATCCAGTGGTTCTACCCATTCCTGATCCCTATAACAATGTTAATGCCATCACAACAAAGGTCTCCCTGGTGGTCTACTTCTCCCCCACTCCTCATCCCATAGGATCCCATGATAGGTGCCATTACAGCACTTAAGAGTTATATCCCCTGATTCCCTCTGTTTTCCACATGCTGTTCTGTGCCTTAGGACACCATTTTCTGGTCTCTAGTATATCCCCATGTCCCTGTAGTATTGTTGTTGCTGGTATGGTAGAGGATGCATCCCTCCATCCCCCCCAGTCCACTTAGTAATGATGATGCTGGTACAGCACTTTAAAAATTATTCTACCTTGTGTCTGGTGGTTCCCTCAATTCCTGTTTTGATGATGGTGCCATTAAGTCATTTTTACAGTAATCCCTTATGTCTGGTGGGTTCATAGTTCATAACTGTGGTTGAATACAGCATTTTGCTTTTATTTGCTATTCTGAAGTAGTGGGGATGGCCATGCAGACCTATGTGGTCCTTTGTCTTTCATGTTATATAAATCTTTTAGGTTTAACATATTAACCTCACTTTTTCAAAAGGTTAAATGTCTCTGATATACTTGGTCACTTTACAGGCCTAGTTTCACAACCATCAAAAATAAATTAAAAATCACCTCCTAATATTAGACTACCTTTCATGTTATTTAAAATAAGCATTAGGTGTTTTCTAACAATTTTTGCCATCCTTATCATTATATTTACATATGATTCAAGAAATCATCGCTTATTTTATAATACTGCTACATTTAGAGGGAATTCATGTGCAGCAAGGTGTGCAGCTGACTCTGTGGCTGTGTTGCATGCTAATGACACAGTCTTTAGAAGAGGCATATGCTGATTAGCTATGTGTGCTTTCTCCTTGAAGCACCTCCAGAAAGGTATCTAAATGCTGAGTGATTCAGGAAATTGCTCAGATGTATAGATCAGCTCAGCTGGCTCTGACATTTTGTGGTACCGAATATGGCTAAAGGGCCATGTTTATCTACTCATACAGACAGTAACACGGGGATTGGGGGTAGGGGAAACAACTAGACACAAGGGATACTGCATTTCTACTGAAAGGCAGCATAAAGCAGTATGGGTATTGGGGTTGGGGGCACTAGACATCTTGGATACTACATTTCTGCCACAAGGCCCCATAAAGCAGTATGGTGATTACAAATGGAGGACCACAAGACACCAGGGATTTGACTTGTAACATAGTAAGGTAGAAAACGCAGGGACAATACAAGTACTGTGAGTTGTATATATATATATATATATATATATGTATATGTGTGTGTGTGTGTGTGTGTGTGTGTGTGTGTGTGTGTGTGTGTGCGTGTGTGTGTGTGTACTTGTGTGTGGGAGAGTGTCTAAGGGGGCTGCCCATGCCTATAGATCTGACTGCAGCAATTAACTGCTTCATGCAGATCAATAATGATCTGCATGTCATGGTGGCTAATTGTGATTCACAGACATGCAAATTAGACATATTTCAGAAAATACTGCATCAAGGGAGCAGGGCATTTTAAGGAATCACCAAACTATTCTTTTATTTTTAACAGAAGGCTGAATTAATATCTCAAATTGTCCAAACTTATATTTTGTCTTGTTCCAACTGCATTAAGTGTTTTTTTGTAAAAAGATTACTTATTATTTGTTCTTGTTTATACTTCTAACAAATCTACCTCTTTTCTGTTCACTGTTTATTCCATTTATATTCAAAGATCTGTTTTAAATCCATCTGAAAATGTTAAACATGTCATAAAATTTGCATTGTATTAATGCATAAACTATTTAGAAATGACAACCATTCTGTCTATATTTTAATTGTATTTCTTACTGCAATCACGTCAATAATTTTATCTTATCATTATGCTTTAGAACACATTAAACATATTAATAAACAATTTATAAAAACATATTCTGTCTAAAAATCTCCATAGAATTCAAAATTTCCAGTCTGATTATTAAACTCCAGTCAAACTCACTATTATCTTAATCATTCTCCAAGATAGTTATCCTACCTAAGAAAAAAAGGAAAAAAGAAGAAAAAAAACAAACAACTCTCTCTCCCTGAGAGCCTTTGCAGAAGATTTATATAATTAACTCTGTGACATACAGCTTTTGCCAAAAACAACATCCTTCCTTATGAACATGTTCAACATATCTAGAAATAAATACATAAATAAAATCTACCTAATAAAAATAATGGGCACATATTTATATAGTTAGTACAGTACACTAAAGCATTTTAATAATGTAGTATATCACACTTTTAATTTCAGTACTTGAGGTTACTGGAAATCTGTTTTTTTTCCCTGCTGTTTGTTCTGTGTTTTACTATAGCTCTTTCAGTAATATAGATTTTATATTGACTTTTTTACTATGGAACTTGTTTCTTGTTGAAATTATTATTGTGGAGCATTTCTCCACAGACCTCCACTGAAAAGGGGTCTGGTATGGCCCAAGCAGGCTATCCTGGCAAATTCAAGCAAGCGATAAATAAATAAATAGATAAATAAATACATAAATTATATTCCATAAAAGCAAACACCCCCTTTTCACTGACAGATGACAAATGAAATAAACTGCTATCAAGTGATCAACAGAGGATGACCTAGGCCTTGCATCCCTCAGTGGTTTTAATCCAGCCAAAGATGTTTTCCATTTCTACCTGTTTGATTTTAACATTTTAGTTGTAGACTGGACTAACACAGAAAATAGAGCTATTCTTTGGAATGTCAATGTTCAAATGTGTTCATTTGTTTGTGTTTGCCTTTGCTTTGCTTGTTCACTTTTCTATATCCAGTTTCCAGCTAAATGTTTTCCAATGTTCAGAAAATCATACTACATGATTTATAACTGTTTTACTTCTCTGGTTAGAGTTTTTTCTGGATTGATTACTCCATAATATTTGCATTTTTTCTGTTGTTTCTGCAAATCACTATGTTTTCCTGACAACTTTAATATACTAGGGTTAGTGTATTTATCTGTTGACCCATGTACACTGACAGACTTTTTACCTGTGGTCAGTGATATAGATAATACGCAAGTACACCCCCATTAAAGTTAGGTTCCCTCCAGTTGTAGCTGAAAAGATCTGCTCACGTCACTGAAATTATTACCACAGCCAGAGAGGAGAATCAATAGGTAATACCTCCCTTTATCCCAGGGTTGGAACAACACTGGTTTATAAAACTATGAACAAAATCAAGCTGAACAACGCTATCATATGCATCCTAAACAGATTTTGATCTTCACTACACTTGGAATGTTTAGCTACAGCAATCATCTGATAAAGCTCATCTAGCATGTGAATGAAAGTACTTCAACTTTCAAGGCCAATCTGCTTTGCTAAGAAAGGTCTGACACATGTTAATTTTTTCAAATCCTACAAAAGCAGGCTGTGCTATTTTCACAATCAAAATCAGCTAATGCTTTTGAGTTTTGGTACTTTTGTGTTTTTAACCACTGGAAGCCATGTAAAAGTGAGTTCTGTCCAACTTTTGATGGAAGATTACAATATAGCTGGTAACTCTAGTAGCCTGTGATAGTGTGCTCTAATGAAGCAAATGAGAGACTTGAAGACAAAGGTAGCACATAAAGGATCTGAATCCACTCACTCTCCCCTTGCCCCACAAAAATGAGTACTCCAGTAGAGAGAAGAGATAAATAAGACATAACATAATAATAAAAAATATATATTTTTTGTTTTTTAAAAGTTTTATGCGGTTTTAAAACAATAAATAAACAATTAAGCTATAAAACAAACAAATTTACACAGGTCCACAGCTGATCAATATATCAAAGTTATACATCAGCAGCAATTAATATATTTTAAAGCATGTCTTTAAATTTAAGCCAAGATTAATATGAGTGTGTAATATTAGAAGTTCTCATTATGGTACGCAATTCACTACTGCAAACAATTTTTGCCATACTAATAAGTTCAACACAGGAGGGGGTAACTTTACTTTTTCAATTTTTAGTAATTACTTTTCTGGCTATAGCAAGAATAGACCAAAGAAGAGGCAGTTGAGTTTTTGGAATTATCTCAGAAATTAGAGCATTAAATACAACTAAAGATTTAAAAATATTACATCTATCTGAACATAGAGCTTGAATAAAGTCATTAATTTATTTCCAAAAAGGGGAAATTACTTCATATTTATATACAATATGTGTACAATCCTCTATTATTTCAGAATCACATCTCCAGGATTTAATTTTATTTGATTTATACATAAGTGTAATTTTGTTAAGAGTGACAAAAGCTCTGTGTAAAAATTTCCAAATGAACATTTTCCAATAGAATGAAGATGTAGTTTTATCTGTAGATTTTAATATTAATTTCTTGTTTTTTCACAAAAGTCTTCATTACTAATTTTTGAGGAGTAGTTCCAATAGGAATATGTGAAATCTATCTTAAGAATTTTATAAATTTGTGACAAATGTGATTTATTTTTCATTGCATTAGTATTGATATTTATTAACAATTCCAAAAAGTTGGGGAATGATTTCTTATCAAGGTTAAATATTTTATTTACCTCTGTGTTCACAAAGTATTTAAATATTTTAAAAATTAACCAATTCTCAGAATCTTAATTGCATTTGGACCTTAAATTTTCAATGGTATATATATATATATATATATATATATATATATATATATATATATATATATATATATATATATATATATATATATATATATATATATATATATATATATATATATCATCACCATTTAAGAACTGATGCCAATAAATCAAATTACTTTGTTTCAATAATAGGACATTGTTGAAGTTATGAGTTTCTAAGCAGTCATTTGTATATGCAATTGGAAGTATACAGTGGTTAGAATATGTGAACTTTTGGAAAGAGGAAATGATGTTTTCTAAATGGGGAATTTGAGAAGAGGGTGTAATACCATTTATGCAAAAATCTTTTAATAAACAGATAAAACTATTTAGTACTATTTGTTTATGGCCGGTCATGATATATTTATTATTTACTAATAATATTTCTTGATGTATTTGTTTCCATTTTGAATCATAAGATGAATTTATTCACAACGCAGTAACCTTTACAGTTGTTGAAGTAGCATATAATTGAATATCAGAGAATCCTATTCCACTATTATCCCACTATTATCCCAACCTTTTCTGTGCCAATCAAAGGAGATGCTTGGTTTATTAAGATGCCAAAAAAATTTAAGTAGAATATTATTTATCTTCTTCATCATTCTTTTGTTGGTGATAGTAGTAAAGCTTGTAAGACAAACAATATTTTAGGATGAATTCCCATCTTAATAAGCATTAATCATTCTTCCATTGTAAAAAAAAATAAGAATTTGTTTCAATTTATGACTAAACCTAAAATTTTATCAACAGCCTGTTGGAAGTTTGTTTGTATCATTTCTTTACTATTATACAAATGATTATACCAAGTTATTTCATTTGATTGGTATTCTAATTGAAGTTAGATTTTTTTATGATTTTACATTTTTTATTAATTAATAGTGTGCTTGTTTTATTATGATTAAATCTTAAGTTTGAGATTTCTTCAGACGGACTCATTGAAATAAATATGTGTTCTAATACATTTTCTATATTTCCTATTGTTAGTAAAATATCATCAGCAAAGAGATGAATCTTTAGTTCAAAATCTTCTTTTGCTTTGATACCATTGATGTTCTTATTGAATCTAATACTATTAGCAAGGGGTTCTCTAATGCAAAAAGTAAAGGTGATAATGAGCAGCCTCATTTTGTGCCTTTTTGTAATTTAAAGGAATTAGAAAGAAAATAACATTTTTTAACATGAGCACAAGAGTTATTGTATAACATTGAAATTAATGCAATTAGCTCAGGTGAGAAATTATACCTTTAAGTGTTTTAATTAATTACAATGAATTAATGGAGTCAAAAACCTTAAACTAATGATGGAAAATTTTTTTTTATTTTTATTTGCCTAGTTTATTAATGTATATATTTTTATTATGTTATCGTGTGCTTGTCTATTTAAAATAAACCCAGTTTGATCATTGTTAATTAGCTTAGGTATAAGTAGATTAATTCTGTTAGCTAAAATAGACATGAACATCTTATAGTCCACATTTAAAAGTGAAATGGTTCTGTATGATGAACACTTTGTAGGATCCTTATCTTGTTTTAAAATAGGCTACATAAGGGAATATTTCCATGATGGCAGGAATTCAGCAGTTGTTTTTATTTCTCTGTAGACTGTATCGAATATTGTAACTGCATCATCTCTTAGTATTTTATATAGTTCTGGTATAAGACCATCTAAGCATGGTGCCTTATTATTTTTTAACTTTTTTATTTGATCTTTTATTTTTGTAAGGTGAATGGTCTGTCAGTTGTTTTATTTGTTTACTTGTTAATTTATTACTTATATTTTTCCTTAGAAAAGTTGCAACTGTATCATCATCTTAGTTATTTGTATTATTATTTATATTTTCATAAAATATTTTAAAGCCCTCAAGAATACTTTTAATAGCTGTTTTACTTTCTTTTTTATTATTTATATGAGTTATAATTTCTATGATATGATTTAGTTTATTCATTTTCTTTGATCTAAGAGCAAGGTTATGCAAGCATAAAAAGTTTACTGAATATGCCTAAAGTTTAAATTTTTTCAGGTTTAATGAAACTTTATGATTTAGAATTTCAACATATTTTGTATTTAAGTTTTTAAGTTCAGACTGGCTGATAATGTAATTTGGTTTTACATTTAACTTTAGTGTGTCTATTTTGGCCTGTAGTGTGTTCAATTCATTGTCCCATTCTCTTGTTTTACTAAAGTACCTGCTTATAACTCTTTCATTTAAGTAAGCCCTTAATAAATCCCACAGGACAATATCAGTTACTTCATCATTCATCTTTATTTCTAGGAAAGGTTTGATCTCTTTAACATACCAATACTTGAATTCTTTTATTTTAATAATGTACACTGTTAATATCTTGTGATGTATTAGATTGTCATTTTTTTAAAATAATATTAAATATTATAGATTTATGGTCTGATAATGGACATGAAACTACTGAAACTTCTCTGATATGTGATAACAGATTGCTTTAGATAAAAATGTTATCAGTATTTGTTTGTGCTCCATATCTATATGAATAATGGATAAATTGAAGTGAGTTTGTTTTCCTTAGCTCATATATATCCTTTAGATTCATTAGATTTACAAAATTCATTAAGTGTTTGGCTGAAGATGTGATTCTCAGCTTTCTATTTGCAGTAGAATCTTTGTCTGATAAAAAACAATTAAAATCACCAGCCATTATGACTTCACGTTTCATGTAATAGGCTATAGTTTCTAAGCAATTTTTTGCATCTTTAGCTCAAACCCCTGGAATTCAATAAGAGTTCACCAATGTGTATAGTTTTCTGTTCCACTCAGTTATAACAATGCTTAACATACCATTTTTATCAACATAGGTATCTTTTACTTAAGGCATTACTGGTGAGTTCTTCCATAAAATGAGGGTGCCCCTTCTTTTAGCTCAAAAGCTAGAACTTGCTAAAACCAATTATTTAATAAAAGTTTATTTACATCTTTATTAATTAAATTTGTTTCCTGTAGAAATACTATTTGAGCTTTATGTAATTGCAAGTATTTGAGCAGACTCCCCCTCTTTACTGGATTATTCAATCCATTAATATTAATAGATATGCATTTAAAATCAAACATTGATATAAGAGAGAAAAACACAGATATAATTAAATTGCATTTATGTACAGAATTTAGTATATACTTCATATATAACAATATGAAATCTTCAGCTGTGGACAAAACTTTTGAAACAAATAAAAATTCCTAATGATATAACCTTAAACATTCTACCATGGAATGACATATTCCTAGTTTGTTGAAAAAGATGAACAAACTACCTTTCAAACTCTCCATTAGACTGACAAAGCTTAGCTCATGCTTCTGATTCATATTAATGTCTCATATTTTTAGTATGCATCATCTTAAAAAAGCACATTAGTGAGTTATTATGAATAAGAAAAGTAAAACAGGTGTTCAGAATATTTATTATAAGTTGACTAAACTGAATAAATCTACAGTCATGTTTGCCTGTATCAGAAATTATCTTCCTGGTCTACTACAGGGAGGAAGTCAGTTGTTATTTTCATATTTATTAATTTATAGGTCAGGTGATTTTATATTTTTTCTTTTTTGTTTACTATGTGTAAAGTTGTTCATAGGATCATAAGTTCACAAATTAGTACCACGCTAACTCTCATTGTGGATGATTGCAAGCCCAGCCAATCACCCCATGTGAGAATAAAACCCCGCACCTTGTGCCTATAAGGTGAACACCCCAACCACCATGCCAACCTCCCACCCTTGTAGGCATATTTATATTCTTTAACTATATTCATATTTACTTATTCTGATCTCTTTCTATTATTTGTATAATATGTCTTGTACTATTATTATATTCCTAGATTTTATATTTTAACTACAATCCTAGTATAGTGTGACATATAATAGAACATTTATATTTACCTTTATATATATGATACTCTTTAATCTAGTACTACTGTTAAAATCAGTCCTATTTTTTCCTTAATTATTATGTCTAATAGTATCTGAACAAACATTTGAAAAATCTTCTCCTTTAAGATTCAAACTTTCCATAATAATTTGTTCTGAGATATTAAGTTTTTTTATCATTAAAAAGATAGCAAACATAATCCTAACTTTTTTAACAGAAGTGTCATTCTATAAGTTAGCATATAAACTATCCTTTTGCTATACTGCAAGCATTCAGAGCTATTTAATAACGGATGGTGGTTTAAAATACAATTCAGTCTTTTGCTTATTATCTAAATTGCATTATTTGACATCTTAGCATGTGATTCAAAATATTATGAGTATTTATTTTTAGACAGGAAGAAGTAATCTGGACAGTTCTTAGAATTTTAGAAACCCTGCAGCATTATAAAAGTGCTCATGACTCTAAGTTGTTTCAAGCTGATTTTCATGATAAGGGCTTGAAAATGAACAATCCATCAGTTGCAATTCACACAAAAATACTCACAAGTGAATCCAAGTCAACTCCACACCAATATCAATCCTCCAAACCACAAAAAAAAACAAAACAAAAAACAAAACAAAAACATTTCAAAGTATCCCAACCACCAAAATGCAATTACAGTCAAAGAAATACCATTTAATGATTTAATAAGCACTATTTCAATGAGATGTGTAATACAAAGCAGACTGTCATTTTTTAAAGGCGACATAGCATATAAACCTGCATTAAAAGAATGACAATTATGTGTCATCCAGGTTTAACTTGTAAAAGTGTGAGTGTTACTCTAATTATTTGATGTCATTCCAGTAGTAACTTTTATATATGTGAAGATCTTTATTTTTTTTAAAACTTTGTTTATAATATAGCATGTCTTTACTGGGTGCTACTGCATGTCAGGTATACTATCAGTAGTACACTACTGGACCATTTCAAGAACCCAGAATATAACTTAACATGCCTCTTTAGTATCATTTATTGCATCTTGTACTATATTTAATACTATATTACTCAAACTTTGCCAAGATATCAGAAAAGTATGCCACCTAACATACGTTTCATCATAATGATGATTAACTTTTAATAAGATGAATAGTTTAACTTTTTAAACTCTAAATAAAAATAAGTGGCTTTAATTTCATATATAGCTAAAAGAATCAGTCTCTAACATTTTAGAAAGGGAACTAGAACCATTTGAAGTAGGGAAATAAATAACTAAATGCTTTACCTTGTAAAAAGTAATATGCAGCACCTGTTCATAAGTCTTCAAGCACTTATTTAAATTAATAAAAATTCATAACCATAAAATATATTGATTTTCATTTGTCCTACAGTTTTTACTATTTTGTCTTTTATTAACCATCTCTTGTCAAAAGAAGCTGGGAGATTCCACTCCATTTATTCTGTTTTTTTTTCCCCTAGGATTTAATTTTTTTGTATAAAGTCCATTGCATTTTCCAAGATGTTAAAAATCTTATTTCCTTCTGTAAGGTGAATCCTTATTTTTGCTGGAAACAAGATTTGTTCTTTAATATTGTTGTTTTTTAAGCTTTGAATATGTGGCACACACGCTTTTCTGTTGGACTTCATTAATGTAGGATAATCATTATCAAATATTATAGTATTTCCTTTAATTTTAACTGAATAGTTAGTCACTACAGCTTTAAGACTAAATCCTTATCTTGACATTAGAAAAATCTTACAATCACTGACCTTGGTGAAGGTGTTTTTTTTTTAGATGAATTAGAAAGTAATCTATGTGCCCTTTTGCTACCAAAGGAAAAAGCTTCAGGCAGGTTCAAAGTTTTAGGCAGCCAGGTATTAAGGAATTGAATCATACTGTCTCCCTCTTCTTTTTCAGGAACCCAGTAAATCCTGATGTTATTCCTTCTAGATATGTTCTCTTAGTCTTCTATTTTATTCCAAAATAAGTTGTTTTCTTTCAGAAGAAGTTCAATGTTATTCTCATTTTCAAGTAATCTTCCATCAAAATCAGATGTTACCTCTTCTATACTCGAGATTTGTAATGATTGTTGTTTAAGAGATTCACTCAGTACTTCAACTTGTTTTTTTACATTCCTCTTTAAAATTGCCCATTTTGCATTCTATTTATCTATCTTTACAGATAACCCACTGATGTTACTTAGTATAGTCTGTATGTCTTTTTTCATAGTACCATCTTGTACACTTGGCTTAGAGTGGCTCATTCTAAGACAATTAGTTCTTTCTAGTTTTCATGACAGGAAAAAGCACTTAAAAGAGTTTCAAACTTGTTAATTTTTTTGTATCAAATCTTTCAGAAGATGTTCAACTATAAATCTATCATGTTTTGAAATGTTCTATTTGAGTTTTTAGTAAAAGTCCTGTTAGAGATGTTAAAATGAAGCAGAGCTAAAAAGCAGGAGTCTATATTATCTTATCGAAGAGGCATTACAATGAATGCCTCTTCATCAACCCATAAAGAATGAATAGCCAGTTCAGTGAAGGGCTGATTCAATGATTATTTTTCCTAGGGAAAAAAATCACTTGGCCATCAGCGTGAATTTACGCCTTTCCCCACTGTAGTGCAATCTTGGAGTTGGTATATTTAGTTAGGGGGTGTGGCCCCCCACAATGGGGGTCTGGGTGGTGAAGTCCCCCCCTTGTATGTGTTCATAGTGATGTTTCTTTTCTGGCCGGATCAATGATTTTTTTTCACTAGGAAAAAAAATCACTGAATCGGCCATTTGCAGAACTGGTGGTTCATTTTTTAGGGGTGGATGAAGAGGCATTTGCTGTAATGCTTCTTCGATAAGATAATATAGACTCAAAAAGCAGTGTTGTTCACTGCTCACCATCTTGGCCCCCCAAAAATAATATGTTTCTAGACAAGCAAATCATGTATGCCTAACAGTTTCTGTAATGAGAGTAGTCTCAAATATACAAAAATTGTAATACGGTAGTAACTTTTAGTACTGAAATTGTAAAAAAATAGTATGATACACACAATAAAACTGTTATTGTTTGTGGTTTAAGATGCAAAAAACAGGGTTATTTTTTCTATCAACCTGAAAACCAAATAAAAGTTAGATATAGACCAATGTAAAACAAAGAGGTTGTGGTGAGAAAAGACCCACTTAACCTGAAGGATCCCAAAAGTCATACACAAATTAGTAGCGAGGAAGCACAACCATTCTAGAAGCACCAGTTATGGCCAATTAAAAGGTCAATTCAGAAAACCATATGCAAATTAGTAGCAAGGAAGTATAACAAATTGTAAAGCATCAATTAGTCATTTTAAAAGCTAATATGAAAACCATTCACAACTGCTCCTCCCACACCTGTTTGTTGAAATTAAGATAAAAGTATTATGCCTTAACCAGTATTACTATAACTTTTTTGAGATCTGACAAATTTTATAAGGCAAATGCACTAATCTGAATAAAATTTCTTTAAATGAATGGCAACTTATTTTCAAAGATTTGAAGGAATCTCATGAAAATTTCAAAACTTCAGATAGGAGTGAAGGTTCACTCTCCATCCTAAACCACAACCTGCTCTCAAACTGGTCTTTTCATCCTGGCTAGGGCTTCCTGGCTCCCCTAGGTTGGTTTAACTTGGATCAGGCTGCTTCTACCAGTTGGGAACTTTACTATTATAAAAGCTAACAACAAGTTATCATTTTCCCCACCACTCATTTATTCATTTATTTTTAACTCCATAACTGAAATCTAATTTCCCACAGCAAAAATTAAATTGTTGTTTCAAAGATGGAAAGGCCACATACAAATCACCATAGACAAAGTCCCATACATTATCCTAGCAAGCTGTAATTCATCCTCTGTGCCTTTAGAATCCCATAGCTCATACCTAGGCCTACTGAAGACACTCACCATTAAACCAAATACCCATTTCATGGGAGCCTTTAACTACCTATCTAAAGACTGGGAAACCTACACTACCTCATACTCGCACACAATGATTCCTGGACTTTATTAACTCCTATACCTTGATCAGGTTAGTGTGCACACCCACCAGAGGTTCAGACATACTTGACCTGTTACTCCCCAGTATGGGAGAGCACTGCACATCCCCCACTGTCATGTCCTCACTGGTGAGGTTGGACCACAAAGCTGGCTCCTTTGAAATAAAAGTCAACTGGGTAAACCCAGCAAACGCTGTAACAGTTAGGAACTATTCCAAAGAAAACTACAACATATTAAGTGATAGTTTTTCAAAATGTAATACCTCACCAATCCCCAAGTTCATAACAATCTATGCATAATTGTTTACAGAGACATGCACCACCATGTAAATTGCTGTATGGAGGCTGCTGTACCAATTAGAAGTAAGCTCAAAACAAACTCTATAAACAAACCCCACTGGTAGAATCCTAACCTTAATAGAGTCTATATCAAAATGAAAAAAAGTCATGCTTAAAATCAGGAAGAGCAACTCCCATAATGATAGGATCTCTGTAACTAAACTAAATAGGAAACTAAGAGGACTAATTAAATCCATCAAGGCCAATTATGAGGTCTCGATAGCCTCACAGGTTAAAGACAACCACAAAACCAAGTGAATTAGCTGGCTGACAAATTCAGCTCAGAATTAACACCCTCACTCCCCTGCCCCCTCCATAAAATAACTACTAGCATAATGCCCCCAGCTATTAACAGGGATCAGGTCCTGGAAGTGCTTGCTAAGGCCAAAAACACAGCTTAAATGGGGCCTGACAATATCCCAAGATATCTACTGACTAGCTGTAAATATGACCTATCAGGACCACTTGAGTCACTTTTCAGCTATAGCCACAAAACAGGCTTTGTACCATGAGAATGGAAGACTGAAGCAGTTATCCCACTTCTCAAAGTTGGACCATCAGTGGACCCTGGAACTACAGACCTATTAGTCTGACTAGTCTACTATGCAAAGCCATGGAACTAATTATTATGGAAATGATCAACAAAGACATAGGCAACCTTCAGACTCTGGATCCAGCCCCATTTAGCTTTGTCAAGGGAAGATCATGCCTAATAAACATAGCAGACTTCTTTGAGAAGGTTGCTAAGGCAATGAATGAGGGGAAAACTATGAATACAATCTACCTGGACCTGGCAAAGGTCTTCAGTACAATACCTCACTGGGTGTAGTTGACAAACTCACCAAACTGGGCATAAACACCTACATAACTCATTGGATTGCCATCTGGCTTATAGACACAAGAAATCAGGACTGGTTACACCACCTCCACTATGAGGTTAGTCACCAGTGGAATACCTCAGGGCACCATGCTGGGACTGCTCCTATTTGACATCTACTTCTCAGAGGTAAAGGTTAATGTCAAGGGCCTTTGGCTGACCAAGTTTACAGATGACTGCATATTTGGAGCTATAACAGATTCCCCCTCAGTGAAACAAACATCTTACAAGAAGGTCTAACATAAACAAATGACTGGTGCCAAAGTCACGACTACCACTCAATGCCAAGAAATGCATTATAGTGCTTTCTGGGAAAACTGCCACCTAAGCTAATTACTCCATTGAATGAAATGAGGATGAAAACAAACTAACAAAACCACTTCGGCACTTGAGAAATAGTTCTGTACACTCTTAGCTGAATAAACCCCTAATGTTAGCTCAAAGTAACTTTAATAAATGTTAGCTCTTTCATTTAACACAATGCTAAACTTCATCAGACATCTAAGATTAATTACATTCTTATTTAAATACCAGCAGCTTTCACCTGATTGGTCCCCAACATTCACACCTCCATTAGAATTATTAAAAACACATTTCCATTATTTAAAATCCTATAAATTCCTTTTAAGCAAATATTAAGACAGTTATTGATGTTTCTACATTACATCAACTTACAACAATGCTTTTAAAAGAAAAAAACATTATTAAAATTAAACTATTTACATTTTATTTTATAGGGTTTTTCTTTCCAAACCATTTACCTTTAGTATAAGTGTTATAGAGCTACGTTCATTTATACCTGGCCAACTATCAGCATTTAATCTTACTTACCATATTATTCTTTCTTTTTTAAATATAACATCCATCCAGTCTTCACATCTATTTCCACTCTATCTATAACCATATATTTGAATTGATGAGTAGGATTGTCATAAACATGTTTAGCCAAGGTGTTATTAAGGTTTACCTTCTTAATACTATACTCATGTTCATAAACCCTTTGAATGAACCACCTTTCTGCACATTGCAAAGTAAACTACCACCCTGGTATTACAATTATATTTCCCTTTTAAATTGTATGTGACACCCCTTATTATAAAGTTATTACCTATATTTATTTTTGAACATCACTTACATGCACCACATCTTGTCATTGCATTATTACCTTGTGGTCTCCCTTTTTCAATAGATCCAAGCAGATTCTTAAAACTTAACCCTCTACGGAACACTACACGTGGGTGCTCCCCTATTTTACTTCTTATATAAGGATCATCAGAGGTGCCGGAAGCTGTTGAAGACTGGGAGGAGAGGGGGAGAGGGGCACTTAGTGATCTAAAAAGGGCAATTTTTAAAAACTATTGACTACGACAATATAGGATCACTTGGAGGAAATTTTAAGCTCAGCCAATTTCTCTTTTGGTGCTTGAATTAACATTTCAAGATTGGTTTTACCTATCCCATGGCTGATAATTGTATATTAGCCCTAGTGAGAATATATGTGATCATACTATAGATAATTTGAGAGGACCCATGTAAGAGATGCAGCATTTAGGAACTGCCTCTATCCATTAGTGACATGAGGGACAATCCTGGAGTCCATTTTGTATTACCCATCCTTAGATCCAAATTGCATTTGAATATGGACAGGGATGACCTATGTTTTACTTGAATGCATAGTCTGTTCTGGAACAGTGGCAGCCTCTGTTATAGATATCCGTCTCTCCACAACATTCAGTTTAGATACCTGGACTGAGTGTTTCTGATGCCATTTAACTTGCTGATGTTCAGTAGGTCCATCTGTATTAGGTCAGAGAATGCCTTGTATGCCAGATATGTCACCTCTAAGCACTCTGTAGGATACTGAGTATAGTGATAAATCTTTGAGGTGGTCCATGCAAGACCTATTGTTTAGGACTTGTAAGGTATCTCAGTGGGTATTCCAATTGTTGCATGGGTCTGGACAGATACATGCCAAAGTGGGCATTATGCAAAATGATTGCCCTAATGAGGACTTTGTACAGGGGGACAATAACATCTCTAAATTTAGTCACAATCAATTTGTTGCTGTGCAATATAGAAAGACTTTCTTATTACTCTGGGCACATATTCGTCAAAAGCTAGGTCACTGTACACACAAGTCCCCAAATGCCAAACAACTGGGTCAGTCATTGTCAATTTGGCAGTTCCCTGGAGTAGATGACTTCCCAAAGGATATGATAATGTATTTCTTGGAGTTTAGTTTCAATTCATGATTCTGGTACCAGTTATTGTTTGGGACAAACCTTCCTGCATGATGGTTAAGTCATTTGGGGATTCAATAACTACTCCTAGCTTGCAGTCATCTCAAACTTAGTCGGCCAAAGCCCTTTGGTATTTCCTTTCACTTTTGAGATGTATAAGCCAAACAGAAAAAGTCTCAGCACCGAACCCTGGGGGACTCCATTGGTGACTGGTCTCTTTCCCTATTTTGATCTCCTGCATCCTGTGAGCAAGCATACATGTATGCATTCTTTGATTCACCTTCCTGATTGTATTAACCTGATTGTATTAAATTATATTCCTTGTATAATACAGCACCACTTGCTAGAATGTTTTAAATTTGTAGTTTGGAACATTCTAGTAAGCAAGGAAACAAAATGTATGAACCAATAATGACAAAACTACACATTTCAGAAAATTTCAACCATAAAAGGTCACTCAATCTTTTGTCATTATAATCCACTAATATCAGTAAATATGCAAAATCTCTGCAGAAGTAAGTCATCTAAATAATTCCACATTAAAAGGATCTGTAAGTAATGAAGGGGTTACTGTTAGCAAACAACTTCATATTTCATTGTTTCATCTACAAATGAAGTGCCTGTTGCTCTTGAAGAATACATTGCCTATGCTACATTAAAAAAATGATAAGCTAGTAATTTTGCAATGGGGAATGGATGGCAAACTGATAACAGAAACATAGTTACTAGGTACCTCCTCCAAAGGAGGACACTAATAGGACTGCAGCATCCACTCCCTTTAACAACACAGTACAGTATCAGCGATCCATCTGCATACTGTGGGAATAGAACCCACAGCCTTCTGCATCAAAAGCAAGTACCTGCTGTGCTACTAATGACTTAGCATAAGTAACACTAAACTTCTCTTCCCCTGAAGCTCTCAGCTCCTTGTAAAATCCATTTGACACTCAACTAAATCTCTCATCTTCGCAACACAAGAAATCTGGAAAAAGCCAACATTGATTTGGGGGAGGGGCAAAGGCCCAAACCAGGGACACATTTTAAATATTGCTTGTATGATCTTAGAAATTTGCTAAAATAAACTGTTTTGTGTTACCATGTGTTTCCTGAAAGATAAGAAGACTGAAACTTAAAGGGTTATCATTATTTTGTGAATTCAGTTCTCACTGATTTGCCAGAAAACCACAAATTATAAGAGGAACAGACCAAAAGCATGAGCCAAATATTCTGTGAAAATCTGGACAGTTGAGAGCTATGGATTCAACTCCCTGAATCACAAGTGGTGGTATGGGTAGTGATTCAGGCTCTTGTTTGAGCCTCAGTAGCACTAACCACCAGGTATACCTAACTGGGGCATTTTATACACACACACACACACACACACACACACACACACACACACACACACACACACACACACACACACACACACACACACACACACACACACACACACACACACACACACACACACACACACACACACACACACACACACGAGTAGCATAACTCATGCAAATAAAAGAACAAAGCTCTCCTTACTGGCATGACTCTGGCTCTGGCAGCACCAACAGAACAGTGGCAGCATAACTCCTGTAACACAGAGCAATAAGAGAACAAGAACAGCTAGTTTAGTTAGTTTAACTTCTGTGTGCAAATTCACTTTAGTGCGAAAACTCCATTAATTTTTCCCGACAGGTCTTGCAGCTGTAAAAGTGGGGGGAGGGCTCCCCATCCCCCCTGGCTCTATGGTTCTGGCACCCATGAGGATCATCACTTAGAATGGGCAAGCTGTTATTCAAAATCCATTTCAAACCCTTATGATCTTCAGTGTACACTGTAAGAAAAGCACTCATACATTCAGATTTACTTTTTACGTACTTATATGATACTTTTGCTACATCATTGTTGAAGTCCCCATTAATGACCATGATTTCTCAGATATAGTCCCCTTGGTTAGTGTCACCTTGTCCTACATTATTAATTGATAAAATTGGTTTAAAATAACCATTTTCTCTTTTTCTTTGCACTTCTTCTATTAGTTCTTCCACTAACCCATTAGGGCATGCTCTCTGTGGAAACATAGTTTCACATTTTCACATTCTTATAAAAAAATCTATGTCCCTTAAAATCATTCGAGCTTCCCTTACTAGTTGCCTCTTGATCACTGATTGTTTTTGGTGGTCAGGGTGTCTTCCAATAGCCCATTAGGGTATGCTCTCTGTGGAAACATAGTTTTCAAATTTTCGCGTTCTTGTAAAAAAAATGATGTCTCTTGAAATCATTCCAGCTGTCCTTACTAGCTGTCCCTTAACCACTGATTGTTTTTGGTGGTCAGGGTAAGAGCTAGTGTAATGAAGAAAACTGTTAGAATAAGTATCCGCCTGAATACGTGAGATGTATCCCCCTCTAACTCTATCTTTAGCCAAGTGAACATCCAAATAAACCATATATTCTGTACTAGAATGATGTGTGAAAAATAAAAAGCTAGTAGTACACTTCTGCATGGTGAACCCATAGATTCTCCCTTTTTCTATAAATAACACTAACCACTAAGGTAAATAAAATTATTATTCAACACGAATTTGAATAATTCTACAAGCAAGTTACTTTTTGGGGGAAATATGATATCTAGTTAACATCTCACTTACCCATTCCAACCCTATATCTTGGGGTATAACCGTATATAAATCATAAGCATCTATTGTTGATAATATGTCTCCTGGTTCATACTCATCTTCATTAATTAATTCTAAAAAACCCTATGAATCTTTAAAAATTTATAACTCTTTACTTAGAATTTTCTTAAATTCATAATTTAAATATTTAGCGCAAGCTGAAGTAATTTAATCTCTACCATCCACTAAAGGGTGCATCGGTGGATTTTCAATACATTTATGAATTTTAAGAATTCAAAAAATTATCGGGATTCTTGGCGTTACTATATTTAGATAATTGTAAAGATTTATATCTATGTGCCTTTCCAAAAAATATTATTTAATTGTATATATATCTTCCAATAGGCCCCATTCAATTCAATGAGTGAAACTTCTTGATATGTGTCAGTATTTAAAACATCTTCTAACCTTCTATTATAATCTGTTGTTGCTTTAAATATTCCAAAACAAACTGCTCTTCCTTATTCAAGTTGGAATTCCGTTTTCCACGTTTATGAAAGAAGAAGCCCAAAAGGGGGTGCAGGAGTGGCCGAGAATGATCCTGTGTCTCTTGTGCTTTACTCCCAATTGGGGAAAGAGGAAAATGAAAAAAAAAGTATTGGCAACTTATCAGGACTAATCCAGCAGCTCACTCAAAGAATGGATAATTTGTACCAACATTTAGGTGTCATGCCTGGTAATACATCTAATGTGGCAATGGACAATAACCAGCAGAATGGAAATAATTTTCATCCTTTATTTCATGGGTTAGCATCTACTGAATATATGAATTCTGTGAATTTGGAAGGTAATCACAATACTGTACCAATATCATCTGCTTCAATTAACCTGCCTATAGATGATCATGAGAATACAACTGAAAGATTTGGTCACTTGAGAAGGGATGTTCCATCCCTCAAAGATTGGTTGCAAGTGGGTTTTTCTTTTAGATCTGAACAACGACCAGAATTGGCATCCATAGATAGTAAGCTAAATGACTTTGATGCAAAATTAGTCAATATAAAAAACTTCAGTTGGAGAATGCTTATTTACGAGAATGTATCAAACTGAATATTATCCCAAAAGGTTTGTAATTATGGCATTATCCAACTGGCTTAGTCGAGAACTCCTCCTTATATATTGACCTTTTAAAATTATTTGACAAACGTGGAAGCGAGTCTCTAGAACTGTTAATCAAGCATAATCATATTGCAACTGAAAAATTAAAAGAGGAACTAGACGTACTGGATGGAAGTATACGAGGAGATTGTAATTACGAACAACATAAATACAAGTTTCTTCATATTTATAATAGTGTGGAACAATATGTAAGTAAACTGAAAGTGGGAAAATTAGATAAGATGAATTGGGATATTCAACAATGCAGTAATGGTACAGCATACCCTCGGCCTCCTACATCTCAAAAGAGAGGGAAGGAACATAATAACAACATTACTGAGTCTCTCAGAATCAGTTTGCCAAGGGGTCTCATGATAACTTGCGAAATGGGGATGATACCAACGATGAACCTATCCAGTATAATGAGCATAATTTCCTTGAACTTAGGAGATCTGAAAGACTAAAAAATTGTGGCAACTATAATAATAATACATCAAATCAAGGGGTGGGGTTTCCAGTAATAAGACCCAGAAACATTCAATGGGGGGCACAAAATAACAACCAATCTTTTGTACCTCACCAAACACGACGCAAATATTAATAACTGGTCATTCTTCTATACAACAGTTTGATGCCTTAATTCTAGAGAATGAAAGAATAGAAAATTTGAAATTATATATAATCCGGACAAAGACTTAGAAGTATTTAATTTCTCTGATACGAAATGTGACATGATTATTGCAGATTTATTAGCGAAGTGTATCACTTTTGTTCTGAGTGGTTCTTTAAACATAAGTGATGTTATAATAGATTTGAAAGTGAATCTGAGGAAGATTAATTTCTTGTTAATGTATGATGACAGCATGCAGGGTCAAGAAATAAATAAGTACACTGTTAGCAGTATCTATAACCAACTGCTACACCCCCTTTTGACCACTTATGAAAGAATGTGTGAACTTGATTTCAGGCAGGTCTTCTTTCATAAACGTGGAAAACAGAATTCCAACTTGAATAAGGAAGAACAGTTTATTTTGGAATATTTAAAGCAACAAGTTAGGGTCATGAAACCAGATAAAGGGTGAGGGATGAGTATTGTGGATATGTATGATTATAATAGAAGGTTAGAAGATGTTTTAAATACTGACACATATCAAGAAGTTTTGCTCAATTAATTGAATGAGGCCTATCAGAAGATATATATATATATATATATATATATATATATATATATATATATATATCAGTAAATTATATTTTTTGAAAAGGTGCAGAGATATAAATCTTTACAATTATTTAAATATAGTAACACCAAGAATCCCGATAAATTTTGGAATTTCTAAAATTCATAAATGTATTGAAAATCCACTGATGTGCCCTATAGTGGATGGTAGAGATTCAATTACTTCAGCTTGTGCTAAATATTTAGATTATGAATTTAAGAAAATTCTAAGTAAAGAATTACAGATTTGTAAAGATTCATGGAGGTTTTTAGAATTAATTAATGAAGTTGAGTAGGAACCAGGAGACATATTATTAACAATAGATGTTTGTGATTTATGTACAGTTATACTCCAAGATATAGGGTTGGAATGGGTAAGTGAGATGTTAACTAGATATCATATTCCCCAAGAAAAAAGTAACTTGCTTATAGAATTAGTCAAATTAGTGTTGAATAATAATTTTATTTACTTTAATGGTCAGTATTATTTACAGAAAAAGGGAGTCACTATGGGTTCACCATGCGAAGGTGCTTATGCCAACATGATTATGGCATATTGGGAAAAGAAGTATATTTTTCATACCCAATATAACAACAATATTTGGTTATATGTTAGGTTTCAGGATGATATTAGCATCATATGGAAATCATCCCAAAACTCCCTGAATTAATTTTTGGATTATATAAATAGTACTACTAACTTTTTATTTTTCACATATAATTCTAGAACAGAATATACAGTTTATTTGGATGTTCACTTGGCTAAAGATAGAATAAGAGGAGGATACATCTCATGTATTCATAGGATGGATACTTATTCTAACCGTTTTCTTCATTTCACTAACTCTTACCCTGACCACCAAAAACAATCAGTGGTTAAGGGACAGCTAGTAAGGGCAGCTAGAATGATTTCAAGGGACATAAATTTTTTTACAAGAATGCGAACATTTGAAAACTATATTTCCACAGAGAGCATACCCTAATGGGTTAGTGGAAGACACCCTGACCACCAAAAACAATCAGTGGTCAAAGGACAGCTAGTAAGGGCAGCTCAAATGATTTTAAGGGACATAGATTTTTTACAAGAATGCAAAAATTTGAAAACTATGTTTCAAAAGAGAGCATACCCTAATGGGTTAGTGGAAGAACTAATAGAAGAAGTGCAAAGAAAAAGAGAAAATGGTTATTTTAAACCAATTTTATCAATTAATAATGTAGGACAAGGTGACACGAACCAAGGGGACTATATCTGAGAAATCATGGTCATTAATGGGGACTTCAACAATGATGTAGCAAAAGTATCATATAAGTACGTAAAAAGTAAATCTGAATTTACGAGTGCTTTTCTTGCAGTGTACACTGAAGATCATAAGGGTTTGAAATGGATTTTAAATAAGAACTGGCCCATTCTAAGTGATGATCCTTATATAAGACATAAAATGGGGGAGCACTCATGTGTAGTGTTCCGTAGAGGGTTAGGTTTTAAGAATTTGCTTGGATCTATTGAAAAAGGGAGACCACAAGATAATAATGGAATGACGAGATGTGGTGCATGTAAATGGTGTTCAAAAATAAATATAGGTAATAACTTTATAATAAGGGGTGTCACATACAATTTAAAAGGAAAATATAATTGTAATAGCAGGGTGGTAGTTTACCTTGCAATGTGCATGTTTTGCCCAAGTTTTATGTGGGAAAACAGAAAGGCAGTTCATTCAAAGGTATATGAACATGAGTATAGTATTAAAAAGGTAAACCTTAGTAACACCTTGTCTAAATATGTATATGACAATCCTACTCATCAATTCAACTATATGGTTATAGATAGTGTGGAAATAAATGTGAAGACTGCATGGATGTTATATTTAGAAAAGAAAAAATTGGTATGGTAAGTAAGATTAAATGCTGAAAGTTGGCCAGGTATAAATGAACGTAGCTCTATAACACCTGTAATGAAGGTAAAGGCTTTGGATAGAAAAACACTGTAAAATAAAATGTAATCCGTTTAATTTTAATAATGTCTTTCTTTTAAAAGCATTGTTCTAAGTTGGTGTAATGTAGAAACATCAAGAATTGTCTTAATATTTGCTTGAAATGAATTTATAGGATTTTAAATAATGCAAATGTGTTTTTAATAATTCTAATGGAGGTGTGTATGTTGGGGACCAATCAGGTGAAAGCTGCTGGTATTTAAATAACACTGCAATTAATCTTAGATGTCTGATGAAGTTCAGCATTGTGTTAAGTGAAAGCACTAACATTTATTAATTATTTTGAGCTAATGTTGGTGGTTTATTCAGCTAAGCATGCACAGAACTGTTTCTCAAGTGCTGAAGTGATTTAATTACTCCATTGATAAGATACCCCTCAGAGTTGATTCAGTATTCAGGGATCTAGAATCATATGTATACACTAATATGGCCTTTGACCAACATGTGGTTAAGGCAGTAAGAAAATCATTCTGTGTCACCCAACTTATAATTAAGGGCATGGCATTCAGGTCCAAAGGTGTCACAGTGCCACTTTATTTGGCCCTTATCCTACCCATCATTGAGTGTAATGCTCCCTTCAGCATGTACCTGACCAGACATATGCAACAGCTGGAACACCCACAAAAGGTTCCTTACCAGGAGAATCTAGGGTACAAAGACATTGTCCTACATGGATTGCCTTAAAGCCCAGTCTCTCTTCTCTGTCTCATATAGGTTACTGAGCGGCAATATAAACATGGCACAGGGCATCCTTGGATCCAGCTTTAGTGGACCTTTTGCTCATCTGCAAAATGAGCAGCATCAGAATCACTAGATCGAAGGATTTCAGTTTTGTTTGTGACATTAATAAGACATGTTGGTGAGACAGATATGTGTGTCAGAGGATCCCCATACTCTGGAATAGGCTTCTCATCCATGTGAAGCAGAGTCTATCTCTAAACATATTTAAGTGTAACCTTGACCAATAGATGGGAAATTGGAAATTCAACCCGAGTCTAGCCCCAGTGTCTCTGATAGACAGAGGCAGACTTTAATTCTCAAATTAACATACTCCAGCACATAACCTCTAGAAACTTCCTAACTAACATACCCCCCTCCCAACAAACACCCATGATACATAGGGACACAATGGGTTTGATTGCATGGCTAATCTTATAAAGGCCCTGGTTGTCTTTAGCCTACTAAATAACTATGAATCTATGCAAAGTCTGAGCCTAGAGAAGAGAGAATGGAGGTTTGATGGGTTATGGTCATATTTTGCAGGGTGAGTATTTCTTGGTACCGCAGTCTGCCTCTCATGTGCTCTGGACATTCTTGAAGGCAGAAGGGTAATAATCTTACATGTAAGTCTAGGTACAGAATGGTATTTGTAAGGTTCATATTTCTGGAGGATACGCGAAAAACTCTTTTTAACACACTAGTGATTTTGTAAATATCCACATGCTATCCTTGGCATCATGGAGAGTAAAGGTCACTGAAATCTTGATGATGTCAGCATAGGAAAAGTAGCTTTTAACAAAGGTTTTTATTAAAAATGTGCCACATGTATTTATCAATTTAGGAGAAAATGTATCACAACATTGGAGATACCACCTTTTGTAGGAGAAAAAAATAAGTGGAAAACTTTATAAACACATTAAGTTCATAATAATATTATGAAAGTGTTGATGGAATATAAAAAAAACTGTGTGATGTTCATTATGAGTAAAAAAGAATAATAAAGGAAGTAACTTCCTGTCTCAATAATTTCAGAAGCTCCTATTTCACTAGATTTTTAGAGCAGATGAAATCTGTCTTATTCATAAATAAACCAGTTGAAATAGTCAAGTGATCAACAAAATAAACAAATATCTCAGCCTGAGCATTACTAAGTTCCTGGAAAATAAGAAACAGATGTCCCAGAAAGCAGTTGAAGTAGGTGAGAAAAAAAGTGTACTGCCTTCAGTATCTTTCTAAAAATTTCCAGGAACATAGAATAATTAGTTGTTTGTAAACTGTAACAACAAATGATCACACAGTTCTTGACATCCGCATTGATATGGTGGAGGAGATATATTTAAGGTAATGAGATGGGTTCAGAAATCTGCGCCACATTATGGTAAGCAAATGTGCCTGACAAGCAGCCCCATGCAGAGTATGTGTGATTTAGAGAAACAATCTGCGTGATGCGGCCACGATGAGCAGCATGGTCTGGCACAGCATATTTTAATGGCGACAAAAATACATTGTAATGAGCAACATTATTAAAAGCATCTCCTTGTATGTTAATGAGGTAAAACACTAAAGGTGGAGAAGTGTCCATATTCACCAAGGATATTTACACCACCAGGCTAGTTGCCCAACACAATGAGTCTGAAATTCTCCAGGTACAACTAACACTAGATAAGACTGTAATCCAAATTGTAGCTTGCTACAGATCCCCCACCATGCCCCAAGATTCTCACTACACCTTTCTAAACATACTGGAAAATATTAAGATACAACCAAACACCCTAATACTGGGTGATTTCAACTACCCTGCCATTAACTGGGAAAACTACTTGTGTACCAACACCTTTGCCCAACGGTTCTTGGAATTCATAAATTCCAATGCCCTGGATCAACTAATCCATACTCCCATCAGGGGCTCCAATATCCTAGACCTGGTTATTACCAACATGGGAAATTGATGCTTCACACCTATGGTCACCCCCTCATTGGTCAGGTCTGACCATAAGCTAATCGCCCTTAACATCCACATCACACCCCCTCCCCCAGTAAGGAAACCTCCATAAAAAACTTCTCCAAAGCCAACTTCATGCTACTCAAGTCAGAAGTGACAAACCTCATGACACCCATGCAGATGGATGTCATGAAGTGACAAACTTCATGACAGCCATGCAGATGGGAACTGAAAGTTCGACTGCTGAAGCCTACACTAAGGCACTGTACGAGCACATCCACTCATGCATGAATCGTGCCATCCCAAATAGAACCAAGATGCTCTCCTCCAAAAAAAAGGAAGCCAATCTGGTGATCCCCTGCCATAAACAAACTTTACAACAAAAGGAAGAAACTGTTGCAGAAAAGAGGAAAATGCCAGGATGCAACAACCTCCCTTACCAGCCTCAGTAAGAAGCTGAGATCCCGCATAAAATCCTCCAAAGCTAGTTACAAAAATAAAATTGCCAAAGATTCCAAAGACAACCACAAGGCATTCTATAACTATGTCAAGAATCTAAATGACAATGCTCAGATCTGCTCTGAGCTACAACAGAATGGCATTAAATATACTGATCCCAAGGATATTGCCAATATCCTGGCAGATCAATTTAGTGCCAACTTCACCCCCCTCTCACCCCCTAAACGGCCCATCTCAATATCGGAAGATTGCCAAATTCCACTAATAATGGCCACACAGGTAAAAATGCACTCTCCAAAGCTAAGAGTACAGCATCCATGGGACCAGATGACATACTGGGCTGTGTACTACATGAACTACAAAATGAACTGGCACCTCACCTAAGTGTCATGTTTTATCATAGCCTCACCTCAGGCTTCATGCCCACTGAGTGGCACATAGCTACAGTTATCCCACTCCACAAGGTGGGATCCATCTTGAATCAAGGGAACTACCGCCCCATCAGTCTGATGAGCCTGATCTGCAAGGCCATAGAATGTATTATCATGAAACTTATAAACAAAGACATTGGCAACCTTCAAACACTGGTCCCTACCCAGTTTGGGTTCGTGAAGGGCCGATCTTGTCTTCTGAACCTGACTGACTTCTTCGGATCAGTATCCAGAGCTGTGGATGAGGGTAAGGCGGTCCACACAACCTATCTGGACCTCGCCAAGGCCTTTGACACCATCCCCCACTCTGGAATCATAGATAAACTTACTAAGCTGGGCATTAATCCCTGCGTCACTTGATGGGTTGCCAACTGGCTTACTGACAGAACCCACACTGTAAAAGTAGCCAACTCCAAATCCAGCTCCAGACAAGTGACAAGTGGAGTATCTCAGGGTTCAGTCCTGGGACCGCTTATGTTTGGCATCTACTTCTCTGAAGTACAGGCCAGCACTAAGGGACTCTGGCTAACCAAGTTCGCAGATGACTGCAAACTGGGAGCCATTATTGAATCCCCAGATGATGTGGATATTCTGCAAAGGGGCCTTACAGAAACAGATCCTTGGTGCCAGAGCCATGGGCTCAAGCTCAATGCCAAGAAATGTATAGTTATCCCCTTTGGAAAAAACATGTACCCATGAATTACCACATAGGTGGCAGTACCCTAAACACTGAAAGTGTAATAAGAGACTTAGGGACTCAGGTGGACAGTGGTCCCACCTTCAATAACCACATCGCCACAACAGTCAGGAAATCCTTCTATGTGGCACACCTCATCACTAAGGGCTTTTCATCCAGAAAAAAGGAGGTCATTGTCAGACTGTACTCATCCCTCATTAGACCCATTATAGAATACAATGCCCCATTTGGTATGTACCTCTCAAAACATCTACAACAACTGGAAAGGCTGCAGAAATACCTCACTAAAAGAATCAGAGACCTAAAGCAGATGCCCTATGCTGACCAACTTAAAAAACTCCAGCTATACTCTGTCGCATATCATCTACTCAAAGGTGATCTCTACTTAACATACAAGGCCATGTCAAACCCAGAGCTGCTGGACATGCTACTTTTAAAGAAATCCCAATCCCTCAGAGCCACACACTCCAGGGATCTAAACCTTGTCATCACAATAAACAAAACATGCTGGAGGGATAGGTTCCTGACCCATAGACTCCCCAGACTCTGGAATAGACTGCCCATACATGTCAAGCAGAGCGCCTCTTTGGCCCTCTTCAAAAGGAACCTTGACAATTGGATGGGAGAAAGGAAATTCACCCCGGGGATCACGTCAGTCGCCCTGCTAGACAGGGGTCCAGGGAAATAAACAGTGTGGGAAGAAATAGCCAGAGAATTGTTATGGCTAGGCTTTGATAGGCCCTAGGGATGATAGCTTAGTACCAACCTATGAACCTATGATGGCTTGATTCAGAAACATATAAATGCTGTGCAGTGGAGCTGTATCTGCTGCATATTTGAACCTGTCCAATGCTCATTTTAAGATTGACTGAATCATTGAACAATGTCAGTGTTTGCCACATCATCCAGCCTTACTTAACATTTCTTGGACTCCACGACACCGACATTGTGGAGTAGTATCATATTGATAGGGGCATGCGTTGGCCTCATCTGCAGCCCCGTGGAAGTTGTGGATGAACTATTCCAGTGGATACTGAGGTATGTAACTTTACATATATTAGCTGCAAGGCCTTTCAATGACCTCCTACAGGCATAGCAAGGTTATCTCAGGCATCTGCCTCAAGAATACATCATACATTCAAAATGCCAAAGACTAGTACATCTGCTTATGGGGGAGATTACTGAGCCTTACTTCACTAGGGACAGCCCCCGCATTATCACACTGCATATCTACTCATTGAGTGTGATCTGGCAAATGAAGGTGACGTAGTTCTCTGATAGCTGCATAGAGAACAGCTGCACAATAACAGCTGATAGCAGTCCATATGGGTAACAGGCAATATAAGTCAGAAATTAAAGCAGAACAGAATAATTTTAAACAATCTTCCTTCCACTGAATTTAATGGAAATGAAAATCATCAGATCTCTTGGGGACTGCTGTTGCTTCCTACTCAGGTCTTGTATTTTTCTATTCTAGAGAACCCTAAAGTCTTTTAATCATTTACTGTTATACTGCTGTCTGTAGAGTTTCTGTTTTTTTTTTGACAAAATTTTCAGCTAAAGGAAAAAAATACAGTTTGCTATGGCTGAGTCAGAGCTATGAGGATACTAATCCTGTACTTCCCAACTCACCTGCAAACTTCATTAATCTGTGAAACATCTTGCTTTGATGGCTCTTTTATTTCATGCTTTAGTGTTGCATTTAACACCATATCATATGAGATACAGATGCATATTCTAGGTAGTTCAAAGTATGTATTATGGGTTAAATGAGGGCGAGAGCTGAATAATGGCCAGGTGATGGCAACATGTTCTAAAAGTTCCCATTTAGGAAAGAGAAAAGAAAAGAATGTAAAATGACTGGAGAAGAAGAGGTCCAGAGACAGCCCTGTTTCGCTTATTTGCTGGTGACACTGTAGATGACTTGAATTTAAACAGAAAGCTCATACAAATTAATGACTGTATCAAAATCTGAAAAAGGATAGCTATCCAACAGGAGATGGAAAATAATTTAAAAATGATGGCATTTGGCTGCCTTTGAATGTCACTGGGTATTTTCAGCTGTTTTTCATTTTGTTTGCTGTTTTGAGTGGACATTTATTATAGCAATAACCCACGCCTGGGTGTGGGTAATGCTGGATTTACCCATGGTTGGCGTGGTTTGGTCCCGTGAAGCCGAGGGACCAAACAAAGCCAACCGTGGTAAATACAGCATTACCCACACCAGAAGTGGTTATTGCTATTATACCATGACATTATTTAAGAAAAGAAACTATTACTTTTCTTAAATAATGGCATAGTATAATGCCTGTTTGCTGCCCTTCCGCAGATGTCTGGCATCCGCGGCAGTTCTGATGTACTTCTCCCCTGCGCAGTACATCAGAGTTGAGCAAAAGCAACAGAAAGCAAGATCTCCGTTGCTTTTTTTACTGTTTTGCTATGTTAAATGGGTTTAACATAGCGAGACAGCTTTAAAATAAGCAACGGAGATGTCCGTTGCTTATTTTAAAACTGTTTCGCTATGTTAAACCCATTTAACATAGCGAAACAGTAAAAAAAAAGCAACGGAGATCTTGCTTTCTCCGTTGCTTGTTTTTTTAAAACCTGTCTCACTATGTTAAATGGGTTTAGCATAGCGAGACAGCTTTAAAATAAGCAACAAAGATCTCCGTTGCTTATTTTAAAGCTGTCTCGCTATGTTAAACCCATTTAACATAGCGAGACAGTGTTTTAAAAATAGAGTTATACTAACGGAAAAAAGTCCGGGTGACCGGACCTTTTTCCATTAGTATAACTCGATTTACAATGTGCACGCTGGCCAATCAGCGTGCACGTTTTGGAATATTAATGGGGGGTCATGGTATAATACTTGATATCTAAGTATTTATGTTTGATAGTCTGAAAGAGAAAATGTGGGCTGCCATTAACTGATGTTTAGATGACTAGAGATTCTGAACTGGATTGTCTGCTTTCTTTGATCTGCATCAGTTTTATTAGTTTGCTCCTGATTGTAACTAATGTAGTCTGTAATGACTTGTGTGTCTTTCCTTTAATTGCTAGGATGAGGTGTCATTTAGAAACATCCATTCATAGAAGTGACTGGACAGGAGTCACCTTACAATCAGCTGTGGTTATTGAGTGGATCAGGATTTTTGGATGGTCTGAAATTCAGTTTTATCTGTGGAGGAGTTTGCGTTCTTGCCATAATATCTATGTGACTGAGAGACTTTTATAAAATTAAGATGACTGATGTGGAATCAGGCATTTTTTTTTAGTTTAAGTTCACAACTTTATCATTTGAGAGTATGCACACATTTTAAGAAAATAATTCACTGCAATAAACTTTGTTTTCTGAAATGACTTTGAATACTTTACAAATGTTCAATGCTTGAAATGTTTTATTGCATGTATTATTTTCAAACTATTAAAATATATAAGTAAAAGAGCTATATTATCAACACTGCTAATTTAATGGTCACTCATTATGCAGTGTACTCACTGTTAGTTTAGTACCTTGCATTGATCTTTATTTCCAAGTTATAATATATCCTGATAAATATATATATATATATATATATATATATATATATATATATATATACACACACACACACACACACACACACACACACACATATATATATATATATATATATATATATATATATATATATATGAATACAATATGTATAATCATTATTCCTTTAGTCTAGGTCTTAGCTGAAAAGGGTCCACAGACAAACCCACCCACTCAGTTAAACAAATAAATGAATTAATACATAAACTGTAAAGTGCTTTGGGAAGCAGTATAATAAAAGATGACTTGCAATGAGGTGATATGAGATGAAAAAATGAGCTTCCCGAAAACATGCATACATATATATGCAAGCAGGTACACATGCGCATGTATACACACACACACACACACACACACACACACACACACACACACACACACACACACACACACACACACACACACACACACACACACTATGATATGTGAGAACATGTATTAAAATTCACCAAGCAGAGATGGCCAGTTACTATGCTCACAGTCCTTTCACTCATTACGTTTCGGACCGGCACTTGGAAAAAATTTGCGGTTGTCTTCAGTCTGGCCACTAAACCAAAGTACAACCTGGGAAGTATGTGATGCATGCTGGGATGGATACCAAGGTTTTGATAGCAGTCTGCTGTGGCTTGACAATGGTCTGATTCTGACACGAGTGATATACCCAGTAGCTGACTTATGAGCACATGCACCAAGTCAATACCAGGAAATGATTTCACCTTAAAACTTTATTTCAGATGGTTAAGGTTATAGAGTGGGGGAAAAAAAAGGACAGACAGACAAGTTAATGGATTTTACTTTACCATTAACAACAGATGGAAGATACATTTGTAGTTGTAAGGATATACACTGGCTACCTCTAAAAAGGAAACTGCTAAACAATGAAACTAGTATCAAAAGACCCAATGAGAAAATAAATGTCTGCTATAACAAAAAAATGGCAAGAGAACTATACTGGGCAATCTGTGGGATGAGATCTGAGCTGCGTCGGAGAAGAACATATCTTAAAACCACTGATTGAACTCCTTGCCTTTGCTTCAACAACCAATGCATCTTTATACTTTTTGTTTAAAAACGAGATCAAAATAAGGAACTACTGCAGAAAAATGTATGCTTTAAAACAGCATGTATGTACATGTTAAAAAGGAGATGAGGTTCTGACACAGTTGCTAATAATGTGAGTGACACAGTCCTTAAAATGGTTCAGATAGAATTAATACGTTTTTATGCCATCATGAAACAGGCACATCAGAATAATGTGTAAAGCAAGTTTGGGAGGGAAAGAACTAGATGTTACCAGGATATGTGATGACAGGCAATGTACACAAAGAGTGATGAGCCCAAAGAGAGGTTCTAGTTGCTTTTATCTTGCATTGAACTATGAGCTTCTTTGTTTTCATGTAGCTTCTAAAAACGAATACTCCCTTTAGTCCTGAAAATGAGCACATCCATAGCACAATGAAAAGAGAGGTGCCTGTTTTCCTGATAAAATGTTTAAGTCAACCTGCAGTGAGAAGGGCAACAGATCAGGGAGATGATGAACTAAAAAGCAAATAATTCCCTAATTGTAGTGAGTCTGGCCAGAAAAACTGTAAATGCAGTATTCATAAATATATACTTATATGGCAAACTGTTCCCTAACTATTTAGCATTGTGTAGCTTAATCCGTTCATTCTCCTCAATAGATGGAAAATCATGAAACTACTGAATTTAAACTGTAGTTGTGATTAGTTTATTTATCTAGATTAGCCATATGATGATTAAATAAAAGCTGTATTCTAACAGAAGATGTATATATTTTGCTGACCTATACACCTTCATCTGCAGCTCTCTTTTACTGACCCTTGGCTGGCAGCCAGCTACTTGAAGTTCAGCACTGCCAGATCTGAGCTCAGCAGGAAAACGATTCTAAACATTTATTATCTTGTGTCAGTTTGACAGACTATTCTTTTGCTTTGCTCACTGTTACCTCAGTCTTCTGTGACCCAGAACTGCTTTTAGTTCTGCTTTAACGTCTGAATACTGGCACAGATGCTGACTTTGCAATCAATGCATCACATTTACCTGCTACGGCTGCCTTAATGACCAGTTTTCCCAGAAACACCACATTTAATCACTGCTGAATTAAAACCCACCAGAATAAATTTACCTGCCCTGATGAGGTTGTTGGATAATATTATCTAGTGCTCCGTTGCCTGGATGACAGATTCATATTTTACATTTCATCAACAAATTATTTGATAGCCAGACGTTACTGTTCATGCAAATATATTTCTTTTCGCACACACTGCAGTTTTCACTAAACACATTTTTGGTACCTGCACGTTATCTTCTGCTGATGACCTGTGTTGACCATCATGATTTAAACGTTTCTCTCGAATTAACCCTTCGGTTTTATTGGACCACCATTTATTCTGCACTGATATTTAAGCATATTTCTATCCTGATAACCAGCATTATCTTGATTAACTTGACAGCCATAAACAGTAGTTGGTATCCTGCACTGTTTTTTCCTGCATTAGTATTTCAAACTACTCTTCAACCATTGTCTTGTTTCCATATCTCATTTACCAAGAATAAACAAGGAACCAAAGATGATGAAATGACGCTGTCTGAATGTAGGGGTCAATCTAAATTAGCAGTTTTATTAAGTGACAAGGTAAGTAAGCAATGTGGATCAGCAATAACCCAGTGTCGTTTCTCTAATTTACATAAATTCAAGGCATATTACCATCAGTAATATTTTTTTTTTCTAAACAATTTGATTTTACAAGACAGCCAGGCAGATCAAGCATATCTACAATACATAATAAGTTTGTTAACGTTCTTCACTTTTATGTTTTATTTTATATAACTAGCACTGCAAAACTGTGCTGCAGTAAAAAGGAGGGAGTCTACATCAGCTTTGTCAATCCATGTAGTTTTGACTAATAACTGCATTATGTCCCCTGCCCCATTGGTAATAATACAATCAGTTCAAGGGCTGCAGCAACATGGGGTGAGAAGAAACTCCTCGTAGTGAGACAAAACTTGGAATCAGCATTTTTGGAAAACTGGACAAAACAGCAGTTTCCATAGATGGCTATTAATGAGCAGGCTATTTCCTGTGGTGAAGGAAATAATACACAGTAAAAGCTTCCAGAAGCAGCTGCAGGTTCAACAACAGATGTACGATAAATCACTCTGAAAAGGATGAGAATGTTTATGTTTTTTTTTGTGTGTTGTGTGTTTTGTATGTGTATGTGCATGTATATCTCTCTCTCTCTCTCTCTCTCTGTCTTGTTAGTGTGTATGTGTGTATGCATATTTGAGTGTACTGGAGGAGAGAGAATTTGAAATCCTTTCTCAGCTGAATGTTAGCTATAAAGACGTCACACAATACTGCACTTCCTGTCCTCTAAGTTAAGGCAATAACCATGCCAAAATTTCCATTGTGACCATTTATTGAAAAATAGCTGACATAGCTGATAACACAGTAAATTAAATTTGCAAACATCAACTACACACCTTTGTAACCTTCCCATTAATTCATTTGGCATAACCAAGCTCTTTCTAGCATAATATATAAGGGCCCGGGTGCATAACCTAAGCTGCCTTGGACCTGCTTATCAATAATGTTAGGGGTTGACTGCCAGCCAAACACAACCTGTCTTGGTCAGGGCTTAAATGTGAAAACACACACCACCCAGGTATAGAGGCCACTGAGTAACAACCAAAAGGCGAGAAGAAAAAGGGGGATAATACCACAAGTCTGTAGCCCCTTTGTAACAACTTATACAAGGGTGGGAGAGGTGGGTCCTAAGAGCTGCTTCCTGAAAATCAAAAAGCAATGTAGTGCTCATTATATAAGGGAAGTCCATTCACCCCACTCAAGGACAAACGGGCTTATAGGTAAGCCTTCCTTGTACATTAATTGCTTCCAAAATTATCAGCAGGATGGAATATTTTTCAAATCCTTAAAGTAAGAACCAAGATCAGTAAGTTTATTTAGTAAATCATTTACTGTACATCTCATAAAATGTGACATGGTAATAACATATCTGTATAGACTAATTCATACATATTTTAATACACTTTTAGCCAGTCTTCATTTTTGCTACATTTTATTTACCAGTAAGTGCAAAACAGTAATGTTATTCAGACAAGATACATGTTGTTTGGCAGGCATGAACAGGACAAAGATGGGCTCTCTCTGTAGGATAAGGAGACGGACGGTCTCACAGAGTCACCATGGCAAAAGAGGTGGGATGGAAAAAAATGCAGTTACTTTGCTCTAGCAAATGACAATCTATACATGTTGGCAGCTGAAAAAGAGGATGGATGCTGTATCATGGTGGACATACCTTAAAAGAGAATTGCTACCATTCTGAAGTATTAGAATACAAACAGTTACTACTGATGCTAAATGCTAGTTGTACTAAAGTAAAAAGTCAGTAAATGAAGCATCATGACTCTTGACAAAAAAAGACATAACTTATAATTACAAAATAAACAGTCAAATCCTAAAACAAGTGTCATTAGCACAGAAGACCTAGGAATACTGGTAGACAGTTTAAACCTTGGTCAGCGTGCCCTTAGTAAAGTCAAAAAAGCACATTTTACAACCCATCTAGTTCTAATGGGCATGTTTATTCACTTCAGAAAGCTTGTTGTACTGTTGTACATTTTGTTGACCTGAACTACCATTGAACAAAATGTCACATTTTTTAACCTTTGAACAAATACTCTGATGCACAATGAAAAGCCACAATGATTCCTCACTAGAAAACATAAATATAGACTCAAAAGAAAGGGGGAAGAGAGAAGCAGTGTGGGTGAGGGATGGGGGAGGTTTGCCTGCACTCAGAGCCACAAAGGGTGGTGAGATTTGTGTGGTAGATATGGGGGTTCTACCAATCATACTCAGATGGGAGGGACAGGGATGCTTCGACAGACCCCCCCCCCTTTGCAGAAGTAAAGAGATATCATTTGCAGTCAGTTTATTACATGTCTTAACACCTTACTGACAGACCTCTCAACCATACCGAATCCCTCTGTATTTACCAGCTTTGAGGTCAAAATAATGGGGTCCATGAATTCCCAAGTGGTCCCTTTAATTTCCAGATTTCTCGGGGTTTTTTTCAAAAAATTTTTTTTGGTGAATTTTTCTGACACAGGCTGTCAGGGGCACGCTCAGTGATGTCAGTTTCATGAGCAGACTGCCAGCATGTGTCAATTCGGCTGATTGATGGAGGGGGTGTGATGTGTTTATTTGTATGTATGGCAACGTGTTGAGTCCAGTGGCATAGCTGGGGGGCATAATGCAAAAAAAAAAAAAAAAAAAAAAAACCATAGCAGCATCATGTCATTCTTCTGGTCCTGGTCACATCTGTGCTTTTCCTTCCACACACACAAGAGTTTGCTGTAAATCTCCTGCTGTTTTGCATGTAAGTTTAATTCTTATTATTACTGCTGTAAGGAGGGTGCAAGTAAGTTTGGTTCTTATTATTGCTACTGTAAGGAGGGCCCCAGTCGCATCTGTGCTCTTCCATCCACTGGCAAGTTCATATTGTGTAAGGAAAGGTGTGTCTGTGTGTGTGTGTGTGTGTGTGTGTGTGTGTGTGTGTGTGTGTGTGTGTGTGTGTGTGTGTGTGTAATACCACAGTTAGGGGTAACTGGTGGTTAGGGTTACTTAGGCTCAAACCCTGTACCTTGGGAACAAGAAGCAAGAGTCTGAATTCTCTACCCATACAACCGTTTGTGATTTAAGGAGCTGATGATTCCATATCTCTCAACTGTCCAGATTTTCATAGAATGTTTGTCTTGTACTTTTATTTTGTTTTTCTTAAAATTTGTGGTTTTCTGGCAAATCATTTAGAGCTAAATTCACTAAATAATGATAACCATTTGAGTTTCAGTCTTCCTGTCTTTCGGGAAACGCATGGTAACACAAAATATTTTATTCTAGCAACTTTATGCTAGGGAGCAGCACCTAATGGCAGTAGCTGCTTAAGATCTCATCAGGAAAATGCTTCATTTGTCTTCTTCTTTTTTACCAGAAACTTCAAGAAAAGCAGTTAAAGAGGAAGGAAACATGGTTAGATTAAGTTACAGTGCTGAGAATCTGTTACAAATTTGATCTGCATTCTCATTATGCTGTGGATTTGATCAGCTTCTTACATTGAGGCCTGTAAGCTCAAACATATTACAAGAACTACTACAGCTAAGGATTTTGCTGGAACATGGAGATGAGTGCAAACTTCGAGCAGATCACACATTCATGGCAACTGATAGCCACAAAAAAAAAAGAAAAGATGTACCAGATTGAGGAAAAGAGGCACCAGAACAGGAATTTCAGTCAGACCGAAGGTAAACCCTCACAGGCCTACACTGTCCTCCATACTACTAGCCAATGTATGCTCACTTGAAAATAAGATGGATCACTTAAGACTGGAACTGTCATCACAAAACAAGGTGAGAAACAGCAATTTATTTGTATTTACTGAAACATGGTTAAACCAAAATATCAGTGATAGCAAGGTAAATGTAGAGGGCATGACTTTATTCAGAGCAGACGGAATTCAGTCACTATATGTCAAGTCCAGAGGAGAGGTAGTGTGTATATATATTAATAACAACTGATGCAGCAACTGTGTAGTGACCACCACCTTCTGCTCAGAAAGCATTGAAATTCTGTCACTAAAAGGCAGGCCCTTCTACCTGCCAAGAGAGTTCAATGGAATATGCATCACAGCAGTTTACATCCCACCTGATGCAAATATCAGTGATGCTCTGTCCACCTTGCATCAATCTATAAGTGACCTATGAAACAGAAATCCAGAGCATGCAATAGTAATTGCAGGAGACTTCAATCAGGCTAACCTAAAGACTGTATTACCCCACTACTACCAGCATGTAAACTTTGCCACAAGGAGGGGGGTAAATGCACTGGATAAGGTGTACACTAACATCAAAGGTGCATGTAAAGTAAAACCTTATCCACTTCTAGGGAGCGCTGATCACCTAGCCATCATACTGGTTCCAGCTTATAAATCTATACTGAAAACCAGTACACCGGCTAGAAAACAAATAAGGATCAGGCCTGAGGGAGCAATCTCAGCTCTACAAGACTGATTTGACTGTACAGACTGGTCAGTGTTTAGAGAGGCTGCTGTGACAATCAACCATGTTGACCTGGACACATACACTGAGTCGGTCACAGCTTACATTTCTAAGTGTGTGTGGAGGATGTAACAAACACCAAACTCATCACCATACAGGCAAATCAAAACCTTGGCTAACTAGTGAGGTGTACGAACTCTTGAAAGTAAGAAATGCAGCTTTCAAATCCCAAGATATGGAAGCTTTAAGTGTGACCAGAGCCAAACTGAACAAAGGTATCAAAGAGGCAAAAAGATCCTATGGCAGAAAAATCCAAAGTCACTTCAGGGACCAGAAGGATACCAGGCAACTATGGAAAGGAATTCAAACCATCACTGACTACAGGTGTACATCAGCTTCATGTGATGATAGCATCAAGTTTCTGCACCAATTGAACAAATTCTTCAGTAGGTTTGATGCTGACAACAAAACAACAGCATGCAGAATCCCTAAAGACAAGGATGCAGCGGTGCTGAGCTTCAATACAATCGATGTCATCAGAACCCTAAAACATGTCAACCTGAGGAAATCAGCTGGCCCTGACAACATCATGGGCAGGGTACTAAGGGAATGTGCGATGGAACTGGCTCCAGTGCTCACTGACATCTTCAACACCTCACTCCATCTAGCCAGTGTTCCGAAATGCTTCAAGGAGATCACTATCATTCCTCTACCCAAGAAAGCACAGCCAACAACTTTGAATGACTACTGACCAGTTGCTTTAACCTCAATGGTAATGAAATGCCTGGAGAGGCTGGTCAAAGATCATATACCCTCAATCTTACCTGTGACACTGGCCACACCGCAATTTGCATACAGGACAAACCACAGTACAGGGGGTGCTATCTCACTAGCTCTTCATGAAACAATGACCCATTTAGAAGGCAAAAACTGCTATGCAAGACTGCTATTCATCGATTTCAGTTCTGCCTTCAGCACTGTCATCCCTCAGAATCTGATATCGAAGCTACTTCAACTGGGCCTAGACTCTCAATTATGTAATTGGATTCTGAGCTTCCTTACTGAAAGGCCTCAAAAGGCTCGTGTGGGAGACAACAGCTCTGGAAGTATCCTCCTGAACACAGGAGTACCACAGGGGTGTGTTTTAAGTCCTCTACTTTTCAGTCTGCTGACACATGACTGCATGGCCACACATGAAACGAATAGAATAATTAAATTCGCAGATGACACCACTGTTATAGGCCTGGTCAAAGATGGAGAGGAGGAGGCCTACAGGAAAGAGATTGATCAACTACTGGTCTGGTGTGACAGCAACAATCTAGCACTGAATGTCAGCAAGACAAAGGAGCTGACTGTTGATTTCAGAAGATCTCAAGTACCACAGAAACCTCTAGTGATGAAAGAGATATCAGTGAAAAGGGTCAAGAGTACAAAGTTCTTGGGTGTTCATAGCACAGAGAACTTATCCTGGTCAGTCAATGTATCCAGCACAGTCAAAAAACTCAGCAATGCTTGCACTTTCTAATGAAACTTAGGAAGGGAAAATTACCAAGCTCCATACTTCAGACCTTTTATAGGGGCACCATTGAAAGTGTCCTGACCAACAGCATTGCAGTCTGGTATGGGAGCGGTAACAATCAGGATCAGAAGGCTCTCAAGAGAGTTGTAAGGTCGGCAGAAAGAATCATTGGCACCTCCCTTACACCTCTGGAGGATCTACACAAATGCCGGTGCATCGACAGGGCCAAAAAGATTTTCAGCGATCCAACGCATCCTGCCAATGGTCTGTACACTCACCTATTCTCAGGCAGGAGCTACAGAAGCCTACATTGTAAGACCACCAGACTAAAAAACTGTTTCTTTCCACTCTCCATTAGACTGTTGAACTCTTGGGAAAAACGAACCATGATGTCTGTTACATAATTAACCTATCAAGGGGCTTATTTTATGAATGTGCAATAACTAAATACAATACTAAGATAGCTCACCTACACACTGAAGTTCTGTACAGTGCAATATACAAAATATGGAATAATTCAATCTATTCATAGATATGATGCTATTGTTTCAATTTTACTTTGACAATATTACCTTCATATTGTTCCTTCTCTTCCTTGTCTCCTGTTCTGGGATGGGTGTGGGTCACTGCTGTCCTACTTTACAAATTGCTACTTATTAAAATTCTACTGTGATATTTTATTACTTTTTCTCTGTCTATATGTGCAACTGTTTCCTGCATTGAGAATGAAGCATTGTAATTTCGTCAGCTACACTGCTGTGTAGTTCTGAATGACAAAGTTTTCTTTGACTCTTTGACTCTTTATAATATTATACAACCAATGTTTAAAAGGTGACCCTGGTTTTGGGTCTCCCCCCCAATAAATGATGGCTTTTTACAGATTTCTTGTGCTGTATAGTTCTTCAGGGGGAGAGAAATTTAGTGCTGCTTATGCCAAGTCTGTTTGTGTTTGTGTTGTTAGTAGTAGAACAGGTAGTATACTTGTTTTTGAGTCAGAAGGCTGTGTGTTATACTCCCACAGTATGTAGATGGATTGCTGATATTGTACTGTGTTGTACTTTTAAAGGGGGTGGATGCTGCAGTCCTGAGAATGTCCTCTTTGGCAGAGATACCTAGTAACTATGAACCTGTTATCAGTTTGCCATACATTCCCTATTGTAATATTACTAGCTTATCATTTTTTTAATGTAACATAGGCAATTTATTCTTCAAGGGCAACAGCACTTTATTTGTACATTATCATTTAAAAAAAAACAGCTAAAGGCAATGTTAGTTCAGGAGCCTAAATGTAAGTGTTTGAAAGGTATTGTTTTGTATGGATAATTCTGCAATACATTGTTTAAATATTTTCCAGAGAAAATATTGTTTCATAATGATGATCTTTGTAGAAATTATATTGAATGTATTCCTAGTGTTAGCTAAATCCATATATTATTACAGTTATTTGAATTCAATTCATTGCTACACTTCTCTGCTTTGAAAGAACTGATTGCATTTGCCAAAAAGCACTCAGTCTGTAAATCTATCTGCTGATTTCCACTGTTTAAATCCAGCTAATTTATTTTCTGGCTGTAGAAGGCTGAAGCAGTTAATTTTATTTTTATAAAAGAAAATTGTATTTTAGTTTTGCAGTTTGCACAAGTTCAAAGTTTGATACAAGTTCAAATATTAATTTTAAATACAACACTATTGTGTGCGATATTTTGTCTGTTCTTCAATTTGCATTTAAAAGTTGGTATCCTACAACTGCAGCATAGTGGGTGGCATTGCATAATTATGTATGCAAATGTTATGTTAATCAGCGTACATATTTGTACTTGTTTTTCATGTGCCTTTGTCCAGATTTTTTATGATTTCAGATTGAAAGGTATGGTTACCGGATGTTTGAGGGTAGGGATGGGGAGAAAAAAAGAACATCTTTGAACCACCCTGACTGTTGCCACAGTAAGAAGCACTCTTAGTCAGCTTTCACCCAGTGAAAGAAAGCAATAAACTAATACACCAGGATAGGTTGACAGACCACACATGCAAACCACAAATGTATGTTTTTCACTTTTTGAACGTTAGTGACTGTATTGGGGGAACTCCGCAAAAGTAATGAAATAAATTTAAAAAGATGAGCAATATTTATAAAAAAACTTCCTATCAGCCCTCTGTAGTTATCCTTGTACATACAAACATAAGCCATTTAATAATAATTATGACAAAACAAGGTGCTGAATATCAAATTCTAATGATTAAAATAAAGAACAACATTCTCTTGAAAACCAACGAAACTGCTAAAGTAATTTGTTTTAATGTTTAACAAATGCTCAGATAAATCAGAAAACTAAATACCATTTCTGCAGTTCCAAAAGTGAAATGAAGAAAAACATTCCCCCGGATTCACTAATCTTCCATGCATAACTAGCTTAGTCCTGCACGGAGGCACCCATTTAGGAGCAGGATGGCAGCGCACCCTGCATATTAACAAGGTGCTCTGCCCAAGCTCCTAGGCTTACATGGAGCATGTATGAGTGGAGGGGGTGTGCCTGAGAGCAGAGCTCTCAGAATAAACATGCCCCTGCAATGTAGAACAGGAGAAAGGGGTAAGCAATGAGCAAGACCGATCATAGGTGTCCGCATATCCCCACCAACAGTCCCCTATGTGTACAACAGCAACAATACATAAAAATAAAATGTAGAAACATGTTTGTTTCCTTTTAAAAACCCGATTAAAGCTATCTGTAGGTGAGCGGGTGTGCCTATCGCTTAGCTATGGTTAAAGCCACTGAAAAGGCTGACGAGGATAACAAGGAAGATATATGCAGATGAAGCAGCACAGCAATAGTGTAGTGGCAGAGCATTCGCCTAATGAGCAGGCATTCCTGGTTCAAGTCCCACTGCAGGACAGTCTATTTTACATGGCAAAGCACATTATAACCAATATTTTTGTTGCAAAACCCACAAAAAACATATATTTATGAACTGGAGTACTGCAGGAAATGCACATTTGAAGTGTCAGTGTCATAATGAATAAGGCACTAGTAAGCAGGTTTAAGCACAAATAAGAAGTAGTAAGCATGTTTAAATGCATTTGCATGAGGGTAAGCATTGCTTACACAGATTAAGCAAAGTAGAAGCTAACTGAGTGTAAGAAACTTTAACCGGAAGTAAGTACTGCTTAGCTCTGCGCAAACCCACACAAACCCACTTACAACTGCTTTAAAGTGCCTTAACCACTCTTTCCAACAGCCCATGTTCTGCCCAGCAACAAAATAAACAGTCTCTGCAAGTTCTGAACACAAGACCCTGTACACTACAGTCACAGTAGTTAACCACTAAGCCATCATAGCAGTACATAAGACTGAGGTTTCAACAAACAAATCCTCACCATAGGAAAATCAAACTGGACATGTGAAAGGAATCTATGTACAGTGTGATGTGGTATAACCTGCTACATCACATAAATATGTGAACTGGAGTACTGCAGTAAGGCCAGATGTGAGGTGTTACTGTAATAAAGTGTTGAAGTCCTCAGGACCCCATACAGTGTATGTACACATAAATCATGGATACCAGACATGTATATAAAATGTAACGAATAATAAATCAATGCCAAAAGGAAAATATAATGCAAAATGAAATATTAAGCAACATTGCATTGCACAGCTCAGCTTAGTCAGGGTAAGCAATGTGTAGGCCGGCTAACGCATTCTGTCCAGTGGTATGCCCCTTTAAGCAATGCCAACATTAGGTAAGCAGGTGTGCCCATAGCTTAGCCTTTTCAAAATCATCCAATCACTGGAAATTGTGAGAAATCAGGTGTATTTAAACCCCACAGGCACCAGTAATTCCCATAACTGGTTGCAGCTCCCTACTGTAGGCAGAATGGCTGGAGTTGGGGAAGGCACTCAATTTAGAGCGCAGAGCTGGTGCACCCAGGAGTCCAGATTCATGGTATGGCTCCTGGTAAAACACCATGAGGAGAGACTGCTGCATGGCCAGTATCAGGGCTCTCAGTATAAAGTGGAGGCCTGGGGCAGTCTCGCCCGTGACCTCACCAGTGCCACTGGTATCCCCTGGACTGGTGAGTAGGTCAGGCATCACCATGATGACCTGAAGCAGTGGAGGGGTGATCTCTTGGACCAGTGGATCCAAGAAGCAAGGCAGATGGCCGATGCCCCACCACTAAGTACCCATTCTACTACATAGATAATGATTGCCTAGCTTGTGTATACTATGGATAGGTAATGGCTAAGTATCACTGTATTTCTCTGACAGCTGCAAATGAGTGGGCTGCGATCCAGCAAGACCATGCTGCTAGGCTGCAAAGGCTGCTTCATGAGTCAGGTTAGCAATATTCCTGCATGTACTGTCATAACAAATAAATATAACAGTTCTGGAAAGTGTTGTACCAGTATAAAAATGTATTGTGTATGGGATATACTGAATAAACCAGACAATATGGCAGGAAGACTGTCATATAGGTTGCGTGGAAATAAAGGTGTAATAGCTTGTGAATAAAAATATAACCTCTGGAGTGCTTGTGTACATCCTGCTTTCACATGTTGTTGTAGTGTTGCATTCTACAAATAGTACTGTTGTATTAAGCAGTGTTACCCACACTGCTGAATGCAGGTAAAATGTGTAGGAAGGTCAGTATAGCAATGTTGGAAGTCCCATGAGGTTAGTCATATAGAACAACTGAGGGACACTTAGAAACCATTGGAATGCTTTACACCAATTCCCAGATAGCACAGTGTACTGTGATGTCAACTGTAATATTTTTACCACACACAGCAGGGGTTTGAATCCCAAGAGTGTTAGTAAGTTGTAGGCGTAATCATACCCCACAACTATACAGAGTTTGCGAGAATGTTCAGATTGAAAGCTGTATGCATAATTAGACCCAACAACTGTACAGACATTGCTAGAATGTTCAGATAGTACGCTGTAAGCATAATCATAACCATCAACTGTACAGACTGTGGCAGAATGTTCAGGTAGTAAGCTGTATGCATAGTCATACCCCTCAACTGTTCTGATCTGGCCAGCATGTCCAGATAAATGGCCCAAATCTGCTGCCCTGTAATCTGTTCCCCTGACAAATCAGTGTGATGATCCAAGAAATGTAGGCAGCTTATACTGACATATAATGGATAGTCAGACCTGAACATAAAAAGAGAATGTATATGGAAACAAACCTGTCATTATAGCATCTCACCCAAAGTGTATGACAGCAGCCCTCAATATATGTCACATTAACACTTGCATCCTGTCACGCCTTGACCAGAGTGTGTGCAATAACAGATTGTTAGGCATTTGTATAACCATGGAATCGGGAGTATGTGTAGAATTTGTCAGGTAGTGTCAACAAAGATTTTCTTCACAGCTATAGCAGGTAAGAGGTGTAGACTGTAGGTACAACACAGGTCACTTATATACTTGTCTACAAGCATGGAATCTGAGAGTATGTTTAGAAATTGTCAGGTAGTGTTAACAATGATTTTCTCAACAGGTATAACAGGTAAGAGGTGTAGACTATACATAACACACAATCGATACATATACTAATCTACAAATTTACCATTGTACAAAGTAAGGGCATTGGGTAATGTAATAATACATGTAAGGGGCAGATCACTGCAATGACTAAGAAAGTTGTGAAAACTACAGGGATATATTAGTTGTTAATTGAACTCTCTCTCTCACCCCCTCCATATTTGCAACAATAACCTTATTACACTCCTCAATGGGTATATGTACACTCCAAACATTTGTTGGGACATATGTCCTATTGGTTTATAAATATTCACATTTGGTTCTATGCATGTGTCATGTTAAAATACCCCCATATTGGAGTCTGTTGCCATCAATGAAACCTGCATGCTGTTGTAATGGCCACTATTGTCCCATATATGCATGTGTTCTGCTTGCTCTGCAACTGTTGTAAACTGGTGTGTTGGGTTAATGGGAATACCTATGCATGCTGTTATAAATAATCCTGAATGCTGTTGACTATGACTAACTGATATCTTTCTTAAAACTGCCACACCATAGCTCGTATGGGAAGGCTGGTCCCAGCTGACCCACCTGTCCCACCTCAGCTGGCCATGGCAACAGGCACCAGCATGTCTGGGGCCCAGCCTGGGACCACCTCCTCGGTTGGCCCTGCACCACCTTTAGGTGGAACTGCTGCAGGGGATGGGGGCTCAGCTCCCCATTGGAGTGGGGGAGGAGAAGTACCTGTCACCCACCGTCAGGTCCGGGCCGTGGTGTGTAGGGACCTTGACATGGAGTTTCAAGACCGGCTACGCCAGCTTGAGGGCCTCATGGTGCAATTAGAGGGTGAGCCTGCCCCTCCTACCCAGCACAGCCACCTTTGGGGCCGTGAAGCTGCAGTGGTGACTGCCCATGGGTGGGGACCTCAGTCCCACTGTTTCCATTTGGGGGCTCATGGGCTTGCGACTTCCAAACACCACTCCCCATCCAAGGTGTTTACCCCCCACATGTGTCACATACCACCCCTGTATGTGTCTTGTTTGTTTTGTCTGTTAACCTACCCAACCTACCTCCCCAAATATACCTTCTACCCTTCCCCGACATCCCACTCTCAGCTGAAAAAAAAAAAAAACAATCTGTTCCCACAAAAAAAAAACCTCACCCCATACATAGCTGTCCATTTCGCACACGTGTCCACTGGACACATGTAATCCAGTCTAATTGGCATCACAATGAATTATTATTGTCCTCACCCCCACCCAGGGGTATGAGTGTCCAAATCTACCTCCAAATTCAGTGTACATGCACAGCTGTTGCTGTAGAAGAAATGGGCAGCTATGGACCTTCCCTACTCCCTTCTTGCACTTCCCTGGCTATTTTCCCTACCTGTGCCCCTTGTTTAACCACTTTCCTATCAACCCCTTTTTCTTTTCTTTTAACGAAATTAGAGTGGGGGTAAGCAGGAGTAAGCACTTTTAAGCAGCAGTAAGCGGGTTTAAGCCTTTTTGCGCAGGAGTAACCAATGCCTACACAGGCTAAGCAATACAGAAGCTAACTGAGTGCAAGAAACTGTAACCAGGAGTTAGCATTGCTTACCTACGCGCAAACCTGCTTACAACTGTTTTAAAGTGCCTTAATCACTCTGTATCCAATGGCCCATGTTCTGCCCAGCAACGAAACAAACAGCCGATGCAAGGCTCGAACCCTGGACCCTGCACACCATAGACAAAGTGATTTACCACTAAGCCATGCCAGATATAAATAAATCTGATGTTTTCAGACACATATCATCCAGTCCAGTCATGTAACAGTATAGAGAATGTATACCAACATATAGATGCATGTGTGTGTAAATATATTAATATCTAAACAGATACAACATATCTATATATGTATATATATATATATATATATATATATATATATATATATAGATATGTGTGTGTGTGTATATATATATATATATTTCTAAACATATATACATATATAGTAATATATATGAACATATATACATGCAAATGCCTACATCGACACATATATGTGTCTACACCTATATGTCTACATATACACAGCAATTTACATATGTGTACACAGATATATATATCTATGTAGGTATATACGGACATAGTTATATATATGTAAGTGGATATATATCTATATAGGTATATATGGCCATACATCTGTAGATAGCAATGGTAGATTAACAAAAACACATATGTCCACATGCATCGTTAATGGGGTTGAAAGGCCCCACACACTATACGTCTTGTATGAATAGGCATCCCCCCCACAGTCAAACATGTCTGCCCTACAATACACTACCAAGTGTTGCAGATCCCATAACCAGGACCTGACGCAACATGGGCATAAGATGTTAACAGTACTATATCCCACCTGTATGATGTCAGGCTGGTATTGGTAACATATCATACAGTGCAGTCTGCCTCCCATAGGAAATGTAAAATGTGGAAGCTATCAACATCCCCAGGATACAGATACATAGACACAGATATGCAGATACAGATATACATATATGTATATATATATATATATATATATATATATATATATATATATATATATATATATATATACATATATATAGATATACATGTGACTACACATACACATGCAGATATATGTACAGTAAGATACATATGTAGAAGGTGCACACAATAGGGGCCATAGCACAGGCTCTGTTTTTGTTTGTCTACACCTGTCCTGCTGGCTGGGACTATTGTTGGGTATGTGAACCTCCCTGACTGGCATGTGTGAGTCATATGTGCACACATGTTGCTCAGCACATTTCCTGCAGTGGGTTTTGTCACCCTGTGTAGTACTGGCTACTATGGTGAGTCCAGTATGTGTTACAGATGTCATGATGCCACTATGGGTGTCTACTGTCTGCTGCCATCACATTCAGCCACCCAATTCCCTTGCATGCTCACATCCATACCATAGATACAGGTAACGACACATTCTAGTTCATTTGGCAATTGGTAGGTTGATTATCTTACTTTGAGGGTCTGCCAGACTTGCGGATGGTGCTGGAGGGCTGCCTATGTTGGATGCACATAGTACACTCCCTATACATGGGTGAGCACAGGTAGTGTCATGTTTGGCATCCTTTTTACTGTATGTGTGAGTCAGAGAGAGGTGTCATTCCCTGGGCCCCTACTGTGTCAGTGTATGTGCTATGCGTTGTCTATTTGCCGTGGCCTCGGCATACTGTGCATGTCTCCAACTGCCTACTGGGGCAGGATCAGGTTGTTCTTCCTCCGAGTCACTCTGTGCTTGTGCAGGTCTTGGCATTGGTAGGGAGCTGTGTGGCCCTGCCCCATGCTGTTTCTGCTGCAGCTGTTTCCACAGGATCATACTGTGTAGCATGGCACATACCATAACTATTTGGCTACATGTTGCTGGTGTGTACTGCAAGGCTCCACTGGATGTGTTCAGACACCAGAACCGTGATCTGAGCATCCCAGACACATGCTCTATTATAAGTCTGGTCTGTGCGTGTGCCTCATTATGGCGTTATTGTTCAGGTGTGTGTACATTTCTGATGGGTGTCATCAGCCATGGCTCCAGTGTGTAACCAGCATCCCCCACTAGGTGACAGTAGGGGATGTCCCCATTGGCTCATCTCTGGTACAGCTACATCAGATGATATATGTGGGAATCATCATAGCTTCCAGGGCAGCCAGTACACATTCATTATAATGCCCTGGGCATCACAGACAACCTAGCAGTTGATGGAGGGTATTCCCCTGCGGTTAATGTAGGCCTTACCTTGATCACCAGGTGGTGCTTTGATGCATATGTGCCTGCAGTCTATAGCACTCACTACCTCAGGGTATTATGCTATTTGGTGGAAGAGACGCATATTGCTAGCCACCACCTCACGGTTGTTGACGAAATATACGTGCTCACTGGCATTTGCTGACATGGCATCCAGGAACTGGTGGAATACTCTGGATGCTGATGCCTGTGAGATCCCCATGATATCCCCAGTTAAGCTTTGGGAGGTACCTGTGGCTAATATTCCTAGGCCTACACATATCTTGGTATCCACTGGGATGGGTTCTCCTCGGTCAGTTTGGTGTATCAGGTGTGGCCGGCACAGCTCAACAATTTGCTGTAGGAGGTCTCTGTCCACCCTATAGCTCTCCACTATCTCCAGCTCATGTAGCTCCTGGTAGGTTACCCTGGGTCTGTACACTCTTCTCCATCTCTGCACTGTGGGTTGATCGGCAGCATTCACATCCTCACCACCCTTAACTTCTTCACATGTTATGTTGCCTGCTGCAGCCTTTCTCATTTTGTAGGTTTGTTTGATAAAATTTCCCTGCTTCTATACACTGGTGATGTAGAGTGTGGGAAAAAACAGAGGGGTAGGTGTTTGTATAGTTTATAGTAGTGTTCTGGGCTGGGCTGGTCTGCTGTCTGTGTAATTGGCTGATTCTGATACATTTCACCTGCCAGCTAAGCTAGTACTCCTTGATTACTTTCCTACTGATGTTTTCCATTCCCATTGCCTTCCTGTTTAAGCCCGTGTGTGTGCCACGCAAACAGAGTGCTCAAATGTGCACAATGTTGCTCTTTTTCTTCTCCTGTAAAACCTGATGTGTGGCACGCACACCCTGCTTAGGCTTTGTAAAGAGTGCTAGGCAGGTTTATACACACCCCCTAGCTTAGCTGTGCTAGACTAGGAGCAAACCCGAGCCACAGGGCTCCAATCCGCTTACAGTATGCCTGACACACACCCCCATGATGTCAGCTAACTCCTAGGCTTGCACCAAGCTATTCCTACTCTTACACTGTTGGGACCTCACTCACATGCTGGGGAAAACTAGGATTCACTATCCTTCCCCTCATTTGCATAGGATTGCCTGCTAATGCATAGTTACTTGTCTAACACTGAGCCTCCCCCATTAGCAACTACTATTCACTGGCCATGTTGTCTTATGCCTGCCATTGACTATAATGGCAGAATAGTGATTTTAGTTAGAATGCTTATTTTAGGTTTATTTTCTTCTTTTCCCCCCGATCCCGTTTGTGCGCCACTGCCCTATGCTTACACAGCCGAGATCGGCTTAAAAAAAAACAAAAGTTGATTTTTTTTTATTTTTTGTATTGTTTGCAATGTCAATGGCCTTATACTTGGCCATTGGCATTGCTTACTACATGATATGCAAACTTTATTTGGAGCTGTCATAGCTCCGTTTTGGATTTTGCAGAAATGTACTCGGTTACTAACCGAGTACATTTCTGCAGATAGCACTAGTCTTGCACGGACGGTTGCAAGCTTCCTGGATTGCAAAATCACCTCATTTGCATGGATTTCACCTGTAAATGGGGTGGTTTGCATACCAGGGCTTAGTTCATGCAAGATTAGTGCAGGATTGCTCATGCACACCCTTGCAGGCTGTTCCTGGATCGCACGGCAGACATATTGCCTGCATGAGCTCCTGCACTGTTCTTGCACTCCGTGCAAGCTTTTGAGAATCCAGGGGATTATTTTCCTAAAACTACATGCCAGTTTGTTAAAAGTCTTCACATATGGGTGATTCATACATCTCTCAAGTATTATATAATATTATTTTGGGGTTGTTGTGATTAGAGGAATCTCCTCTGTACAGAGACATTGGTGGATGTCCATTCCAGGAATGCCACTCTTTGGGAATAAAGAAGACCATGTGCAAAAAAATGTGTCTTTTTTTCATGCAATGCAGGAAGCCCATTGTTAACTTTGCTGCATGTAATCTACTGCTGGAACTCATCTCCCTTCAACCGTTTCACTCCCCTCCCTCATCATTGATAAATGGAAATGCAGAGTTATGATTTTTTCCAGAACTTGTGACACATCTTTCTTTGCTAGCTGACTAAAAAGTGAGGGTTAAAGCTAAGTCTTCCAAATATAAAAAAAGAGGAAAACATGTTTGAAAAGGATAGACAAAAGATGAATTAAAGTAATAAAAGGAATAAGCATATTTACAGTAAGCAAGCAAAATAATTAAAACTATGTTAACTAAGTTATTAAAAAATGACAGGTGATTCAACACAGATATTAACTGGAAGGAGGGATTGCTTTTGAGGAAATTTTTGAATATAATATTTATACACTTGTGATTTAAAATGCATACATGCATACATACAAATATTTCAAGCATGGGCATTAATGCCCTTCTAGCCTGCCAATAAACCAAAACAGTTGTTCCTATAAGTGCAGACTGTTCTTAAAAAAATATTTAAACTAGTGCTTGCTTTAATGTAATTTGGTAGTCTATTCCATGCATCACCTGTTCTCTTAGAGAATCAATTAGTAAGCTTCTTATTCTTACAGAATCTTCTACATAGGTTGTCTAGTAATTATCTACTACTTTTTAATAACCCTGAACATTACCAGAGGTAGTTGTCTCTAATGCGCTATATACTTGAATAAGGCTTCCATTTAAATATCATGAGACACTGTACTTATTCAGATATTTAGTCTTTCATAATAACTTAAGATTCCACAACCATGGATGCCCTTAGAATATTTCTGCTGTACTCTTGGCAGTTTACAAGCACTTGTTTTCTTATAAGGTTTATTATTTGTTTATTTACTGACATTTGTTAACCGGGTTGGTCGAGCTGGGCTTGTGGCCCATTTTCAGTGGAGACCCTAGGAGAAAAGCTCCAAGAAAAATAGAGATTATATATACAGAGAAGTGATAACATATGCATTAACATGTGAACAGGAATTGAACAAAAATTTCAAAAAAACAGACATTTTGAAGACAGCAAAACTGGTAACATATACATTAACATGCGATTAACATGTGATCAAAAAATTTAAATTATACAATAGTATTTAAGAGACAAAAATAAAAAGAGATAAATTTAAACACTAGTAGTTATGTCTCTCTCATGTTATCAGGGTTATGATTTATTTACATATTTACAGAAGTTTGTTCCAATCAGATTTGAGTATAAGTAGAAAATAAGTACCCTCAAATAGGGGGAATACTTTGTAGACAGGGGCGTACTAAGAGGCGTACCCAAGGAGGGGAGAAAGGGGTTAGGTTGGGTCCTGACAGGGACAGATTTTGGAGTTAAGTAGATGGAGTTTCAATTTTTCTTTAAAGTGGCATGGGAGAATGGTGGAGTATATGTCTCTAGGAAGTTTGTTCCAAGTTTGGGCGATGGAGTTTTTATATAAGAGTTTGCCTACTGCTTTTTTTGATTGGTAGGTGTGTAGTAGTAGCTGATTTGAGATATGAAGAGTGTGAGAAGATGTGTAGATAGAGATGAAGGAAGAGAGTGCAGGACAAGATGAAGGCTTCTAGAGAATGAAGTGTAACATTTGAAGTTGTGATAGCAAAAGAAGATGGGGGAACTCAAGCCAGTGGGGGGATGTAAGGGGCAAGCAGTGATGAGTGTTGTATGGAGAGCTAGTGATGAATCTAGATATCTTATGATAGGTTTGTTGGAGTTTGTTTAAGGTTAAAGTCTGAATGCTGGTGAACACAGGGGCAGTATAAAGAAGGGAGGGGAGCAGGAGAGTTTGAGCAAGGGAGAGTCTAGCATTTGTAGTTAGAAATCTTTTGTTTCGATAAAGTAAACCTAGTTTCTGGTTTGTCTTTTTTATGCATTGGAGAAGGTGCATATTAAATTTGAGTTCAACATGGATGATGACTCTAGCAATTTAGTGTGAGTTTCAGGTTTAATGATTGTGCTATTTGAGGAAGGGATAGAAAAGGAGGATTTGTGGTGAGTCAGAGAACGGGGAACAAATAGTAGGAGTTTGGTCTTTTTTGGGTTAAGGATGAGTAAGTTACTGGTTAGTCACTGTTCGGTAGATGAAAAGGTGTTTTGAGTGAGTGTATGGAGTTCAGGCATGTTATCAGAGATGGAGATGAGCATTGAATCATCGGCATATTATACGAGGGAGGATTGTTTGCAAGATGTGTGGAGGTCATTAGTGAAGATATTGAATAGGAGGGGACCCAAGATGGAGCCTTGGGATACTCCTGTTGGGACAGGTAGGAATGGAGAAGAGGAAGAGAGGCATTTAATGGATTGATGCCAACAGGATAAGTAACTGGAGAACCAGGAAAGGGAGGAGGAAGATAGATTGAGACAAGCAAGCTTAGATAACAGTAGCGGACGGAAGACCGTATCAAATGCTTTGTAAAGGTCTAAGAAGAGACAGGATACAAGTTTATTGTTATCTAGGGCCACAACTATGGTATATGTAAAGGATAGGAGGGCAGTAGTTGTGCTATGGTTGGGACGAAAGCCATGCTGGGTGGGTGTGAGAAGATTGCTTTGGAGGAGGTGTTTTGGTAGTTTTGAGTGGATGCATTTTTCGAGACTTTTAGGGGGGGGTAGGATAGCTATGGGATGGTAGTTAGATGGGACAGTAGAATTACCACCTTTGTGTAGCAGTATAGTGAAAAAGTATTTCCAAAGGGTGGGTACAGTGGATTCCTGAATGGACCTATTGATTAGTATAGACACTGGGTATGCAATTGAGTCAGCAGCCAGTTTCAGGAAAGATGGAGGTAGATTATCAGTGGAATGGGAGCAAGGTTTTAGCTTAAGAAGTAGAGATCAGATATAAGAAGTGGGAACAGGATGAAAGGTGAAGGGGTTATTGTTAGATGGGTAGGGAGGGAAAGGTTGGGTTGCAGTGTTACCACTGGATGGTAAGAGTGCTTGAATAGTGTCATTAAAGTGTTTATCCAGTAGGATAGCTATTTCTAGGGGAGATGTATTAGGGTAGGGGAGGGGTTAGTGGGCAGCCAGGAGAGAGAATTTTATTTATAGTCGACCAATATTTATGAGGGTTGCATTTACTATTCAGTTGAGCTGTGTTAAAGAAGGACTTTTTATCAGCATTGCAGTGTTTCTTAGTATGATTTCTGAGATGTCTATAGTTCTGAAGGAGGGGTACTTCTTTAGTTTTATTCCAGGCTTTCCATGCTTTATCTCGTTGGAGCATAAGGGATTTAGTGTCTTTGGAAAGCCAAGGAGCGTAATTGGATTTTATTCTTATCTTTCTAGAGGTGGCAAGGGAGTTGAGGGTATTCAGGATGATGGTATTGAACCTATTTACTGCTTCATCTAAAGGGGTTTGTTTAAGGAGTGCTCAGTCAGTGGAAGATAGAACAGAGTTGAATTGGGTAACATTGAAGTTAGAGAGTTTTCGACAGTCTCTATAAAGATTAGGTTTGGGTGTTTGGCAGGTGAATCTAAGGACAGAGGTGGGTAGGTGGTCACTGAGTTGGTCTGGCAGAGTAGTAGGGTTGTGATAGAGGTTAGGTGAGTTGGTGAGTATCCAGTCAATTATGAAGCTAGATGGTAAATTTTTATGAAATTGGGTGGGGGAAGTTATTAGCTGATAGAAACCATGTAGATTTATGCTGATTTGAGCAGTCATTTTTGAGTTTGGACCAGTCTAGGTTGACATCGCCTAAGATGAGAGTTTCATAGGGAATGTTGTGGGAGAACCAATCTAGGATTTTCTCTAGGATGGGCAAATTGTTTCCTGAGGGGATGTAGATAGATGTGGTAGCTAGTTTTTTGTGTGGGTTGAGGTGGCAGTTTGTGATTAATAGTTCTGCTGGGTGAAAGTCTGGCATGGGCGCAGAAAGAGGTGACAGGTTTAGGCTATTAGAGTGAAGGATAGCTACACCACCCCCTTTTTTGGGACTCTGTCTGAGCGGTAAATGTTATAGCCTGGTGGGAGAATTTCATTGTTATTGATATGAGGCTTAAGCCAAGTTTCAGATAAGCAAATGATGTGATGAGTTGTGTGGGCTATCCAGGCATGGAAGTCAGTGATTTTCTTAGTTAGGATTTGCATATTAAGAGAAAATGTGGTTAGTTGTTTGGCTATAGTTAAGTTCAGTGTAAGAGACTGAGGATGGTCAGAGGTAGTTTGTGAAGAGGGGGAGTTGGAGGGTAAGGGAGACTGGTGTGGTTGTAGGCAGGGAGGGGCCAGGGTTAGGGTGGATGTCTCCAGATATGAGTAAGTTATTGGAGGGTACAGAGAGTAAGGTGATATATAAGTGTAGTTTGTATAGCTTGGATTTAGATTTGTTTGATTTAAATTTAGTTCCATATTATTACTCCATACTCAAGTTTGGGTCTAATGTAACTTACAAACATTGACTTCATAATTTCTGATTTCCTAGACTTTATAATTTTTTTACACAACCTATGGTTGCTGTAACCATCATTATCCAACTGGTTGGTATGATTAGAAAAACTCAAAGCTGGGTCTCCCATATACCCAGATCCTTAAATGAGTCTACAGTTTTAATCATTGTGTGCTGTATTAAATATAGATTTAAAGTTATCCAGAGTATATTTGACTGAATGAATAACATGGGCAAATAGGAGCGTCCCTGAAATATGGAACTATTTGGCTTATACACCTGAGAATTTTGAGAGTTTTGATATAATCCTATGCCATCCTTGGTAAATAAATATATTTACATGCTTAAATTACTCTTTATCATTGTGCTAGTGTTGTATGTTTACATTATTTACTGTGTCCCTGCACCCCTGCACTTTAAATCATTGTAAAGTGCCTTTATACTTAACAGTGCCTGTTTGCTATACTTTTATATTATTGACTGTATCCTCACACTTTAAATCAACTTAAACTGTCATTGTAATTAGCAGTATCTATTTGCTGGTTCCTATACTTTGTGGGTACACCCTGTGCTTAATTTAGCTGGCTAATACTGTTTCTTTTTGCACATTATTTTTCTTTTTGTGATTTTACATTAGGGTTTACATTGGACTATGCTCTCGTGGCAGTAGAGAGTAGTCTAATGTTATTCTGAGTAAGATCCACAAAATGCATTGCCAACACAAAATAAACTAAATTAAACCAAAGGAAAAGCGTAGACTTGAGTACACACTCCAACATTTATTGCAAGCGCTTTCGTCCAAGGAAAATTATTTGGACTTCATCAGACAAAAATCTTAAAACAAGTGACAAACTTTAAAATACCCTTTAGGTGGGTCATATGATCCAAGAGTCATCACGTGACTGGCACAAGCTCTAAACATAATTTTTTAATAGTGGGCTACAATAAAGTATTTACACAATTTCTATTGTTGTTATGAATGACTGAACAGCAACAGATTATAACATGAACATGAATAAATATAAATGCATAAATACATAAAGTCATACTATAAGGGTTTATAATTAATATAAGCATTAAATTATATGCTTATATTAATTATGTACACACACATACAATTGTGTATATACTTTATTGCAGTTCATTTTTAAAATATTATGTTTAGAGCTTGGGCCAATCAAGTGATGACTCTTGGATCATATGACCTGCCTAAAGGGTATTTTAAAGTTTGTCACTTGTTTTAAGATTTTTGTCTGATTAAGTCCAAATAATTTTTCTTGGATGAAGGCTGTTACAATAAATGTTGGAGTGTTTACTTGAGTCTACCCTTTCCCTTTGGTTTAATTTCCTAGTTTATTTTGTATTGTTAATGCATTTTGTGGATCTTACTTGGTTGTAATAAGGGATGGCATCAGAAGGAGTTCCTAACACACCACCTTTTCTGTTTTCCCAAGCTAATAGCAGTTCTACAGGCACGAATGAAGCTATTGGTAACCTCACCTATCTTATCCAACAATTATCACAGCGAGTGGATAGCTTATCACAAAAATTATTGAACACACCTGTTATTCACAATACTAATGAGAGAGAATTGAATAACTATGTACAGAACAATATTCTTGCTACTACTACTTGTGGACACAATACTCAACCAGCACAGCAGGTGTTTGAACATAATAGCGACACAAACCTACACAACCCTATTAATATAAATGTTATGGCTGTTAATCATAGTGATCTAACAAACAACGTTCCTATGGCAGACATAATGGTGCCGTTTGATTCCCCGATGCAGCTTATGGGTGTTCCTGCCTTGAAAAATTGGTTAAATAAGGAGAACAGCTGGAATGAGGAGCGAGCTGAATTAAGGCTTGGAACATCGGTGATCAGTGCAACCATTACTGTCAATTTGAAAATTTTTGATTATAAACTTCTTAAATATATAAAACTACAATTAGAGGTTAATTACCTCAGAGAATGCCTTCGACGTCAGCAAATACTGAAAGGGCTTCAGCAGTGGCAATTTCCTAATGGACTTGAATCAAATAGTCCTTTTTACTTTCAGCTAATTGATTTTTTTAATAAACAAGGGTGCCTTTTCCTTGAGATGCTGGTGAAGTACTATATGGATATAATGGCAATTCTTGAAACAAATCTTGAAATTGTGTACAATTGTATTAAAGCCAATTCTGACTTTAATAGAAATAAATTTGAATATACTAGAATCTTTTCTAATATTGATAATTATATGATGAAACTAAGATATAATAAAGAAAAAAGTTAGAACATGATAAAAATGATTACAAGAAGGGGAAGGCTTATCCACAACCACCCCCTTCGCAAACATTGGGCCGTAATACATCTGACATGCCTCCTTGAGTTCAAACTGCTCCATTATAAAACACATTGAACAATAATTTAAATACTGACTGCCCTAATATGAATATTAATGAGAACATTGACTTGGCAGAAAATCCACCCTTGAGGAGGAGTGAGCATATAAAAGAACAGTCCCACCAATGAAATCACATTGATAATAACAATAGAACCAATGAAGATTTTCATTCTGGTAAGAGGAGGAATTCAACCAACTGGAAGGGCAGACAATGGAACTGTGCATGTCCCTGAAAATACAAGAAGAAGAAGAAGAAGAAGCAAACTCCCGAATAAATGAATCATATTTCTTTAGCAGCGTTAGTGAAAAATTTTGAATATATTTAAAAAACAAAATGGTGATTTTAATATATACAATTTTTCATCAAGTGAAGTGATGGGTGAATTAGCGAACCTTTTAGCACATGGATTCAACTTTGTACCTACCCAAAAGGTTGATCTGGCTAGTACTCTTATGGATTCTAAGTTATTCTTGTGAAAAATCAATTTAACTCTACTTTCAGGTAAGAGTTCTGAGAATATTGAACAATTTAAAGTCTCTAGTCTCCTTTACATCCTATTTTACATATTTGTGAACACGTGTGTGACTTGGATATGAGAAACTTAGTTTTGAACAGTTCTTTTATGACTTAAAATGGAAATCTGAATGAAAGAGAAATACTGTCTTCTTTAAAATTCTTAGATGTGAGGATTATGAAACCAGACAAGGGGGATAGGTTAGTATTTATGGATAAAAATGACTACCGAGATAGAATGTTAAAACTTTTGTTAATCGACAACGAGTGTGTGTCCAGGAATGAGATCTTTGGCGCATACAAGAGAATTAGGTCACATATTAATGACCTATTCATTGAAGGACAAATTGATCAGAAAATTTGGAACTACTTTTATATGCCCTCTCCATTAATCCCAGTAATATTTAGGATACCAAAGATCCATAAAGATTTAAGAAACCCCCACCTTCATCCTATAGTGGATGGTAGAAACTCGATTACATATGCCTACTCTAAATTTGTAGATGAAAAACTAAAAAGGTTTTTATCGGATGAAATGCAGATATGTAAAGACTCATGGGCCTTTCTAAAGAACATTAATTCACTGGAGTTTAAATCAAACTTCAACTTTTCTCACTATTGATGCAAGAGATTCATATACAGTAATTCCCCATGCTTTGGCGATACAATATGTGACAGAATTTCTAGTAAGTAAGAGGGCCCACAAAAGTTGATAGCGTTGATAGAATATTTGTTAAACATTATTCTAACAAATAATTATATTATGTTTCATGCTTATTATTACCTGCAAAAAAGTGGAATTGCTATGGGATCCCCTTGTGGGGCAAGTTTTTCAAATTTAGCTATGGCCTATGCTATATGGAAGGACCAGATCTATTTTTATACACATTACCTTTATGACATTTTTGTCATATTTAATGGTGATGCAGGGATGTTGGACAATTTTATTGCTTACATTAATCAAACCACACAATGTTTGGAATTTACACAGCAAGGACATACTAAGTCCATCCCATATATGGATGTAAAATTGTGTACGGATAGATTTAATAATAGATACATTGCTAACATTTATAGGAAAGAAACTTACTGCAATTCCTTTTTACATTTTTCAAGCTCTCACCCCCCTTCCCCAAAAGAGATCACTTGTTAAAGGCCAACTGGTGAGAACAGCCAGGATGATCTCTTTAGATACAGACTTTTTAACAGAATGTAGGAATTTGGAGGGATGTTTATTAAAAGGGGATACCCTAAGTCAATGTTGAATAGTGTGATCAAGGAAGTCCAAGATAAGTGGTCTAGTGGATATTTTAGTCCAATCCTTGACCCCAAAATTCTAATCCCTTTGGATAGGACCTCTGAGGATGAGAGGATGAATAAAATATATAGTTTAAGTTTCATTACTACATTTAATGAAGCTTCTGTTATGATAAAAAATATATTAATTAAAAATTGGAGTTTTCTATTGAATGACTTACTTATTAGGACTAAGATACCTGAATGCCCAAGTTGTGTGTATAGACGGGATATCAATATTAAACAAATTTTGGAAAGGTCCTACCCATCTACTGTTAATACCCCGAGCATGTTTAAATTTGAAGCCTGCTCTCTTTGCAAACATGCCAGTACTGGTAGCACTTTTTCTATTAGAGGTAGAAACTATAGTATTCAAGGCAAATTTAATCATAATTTGAAAGTTGTAGTATACCTTGCTTCCTGTCAAGCATGTAACAGTTTTTATATTTGAAAGGTCCTACCCATCTACTGTTAATACCCCGAGCATGTTTAAATTTGAAGCCTGCTCTCTTTGCAAACATGTCAGTACTGGTAGCACTTTTTCTATTAGAGGTAGAAACTAGCATGTAACAGTTTTTATATTTGGAAAACCGAACGCAAATTAAAGGAATGTATTTACAAACACATATACTGTATTAACAGAATAGCATCACACAATGCTTTAGCAAAACATGTGTCTACTCATCCTGGTCATGCTTTTAAGTTCAGAGCCATTGATCAAGTGCCCAGTGATGAGAGAGGTGGCCCATGGGTGTTGGAATTTGAAGAAAAAGAACTTGTTTGGCAATTGAGATTAAATGGGCACAATTATCCAGGGTTGAATGAGTGTTGTTCAATTCAATGCCTACTTCAATTGAAAGCCTTACAGAGGTAGTAGCTTTGAGTCTGTACATAAATAAGGGAGAGTACTTATATATATATATATATATATATATATACACATATATAAAGAGAAACGTGTATTTTTGTATTAAGGTAGTGGCGGTATAAATTTGTTATATCATGAGGCCATATTTATATATGTATACATTTATTATATTATTATCAATTCTTATTTCTACTACTAAACAATTTTGTATAGTGGGTACATACATTTGACATTGAATCTACATTTTTAAATAACCAGTTGAAGGCATTCTTAGTCTAATAATAGTATTATTAATCATACTTACTGATTTATAAGCTATTTATTTAGGAGTTTAAGTAAAATATTAGTGATTTAATGCTTATATTAATTATAAATCCTTATAGTATGACTTTATATATTTATGTCATTATATTTATTTATGTTCATGTTATAATCTCTTGCTGTGCAGTCATTCATAACAATAGAAATTGATTACATAGTTTATTGTAGTTCACTTTTAAAAAATTATGTTTAGAGCTTGGGCCAATCATGTGACTACTCTTGGATCATATGACCCACCTAGAGGGTATTTTAAAGTTTGTCACTTGCTTTAAGATTTTTGTCTGATGAATTCCAAATGATTTTCTTTGGAAGAAAGTGCTTACTATAAATGTTGGAGTGTTTACGTCAGTCTACGCTTTTCCTTTAGTTTAATTTCCTAATTTTATTCTGAGCTTGTGAATCTCTTCAGAGGGTCTGAAGAGTAATTTCCTGATTGGCCAAGGGCCTATGTTGTTTGTTTCATCAGTTTATGTACCTGGCTCATTTCCTGAGAGCTTTCAAATACTTGTCTTCCACACTTGAGATCTCTGAGAGTTTTGTTGCAATCCTATGCCATCCTTGGCAAATAAGTACATTTATGTGCTTAAATTGTTCTTTTTGGAAATTCTACCTTTGCTACTGTTATTTTGTTGCATTATTTACTGTGTCATTGCAATTTAAATAATGTTAAAGTTATTTGTACTTAGCAGTATCTGTTTGTTATATTTTTGTATTAGTTACAGTGTTCTTGCACTTCACATCAACTTAAAGTGCCTTTCTAAATAGCAGTATCTGTTTGCTGGTTTCTGTACTTTATGGGTAGTTCCAGTGCTTATTTTAATTGGCTACTTCTGTTTCTTTTTGCACTTTCTGTTTCTCCTGGTATCTTACATTAAGGAGGATGTAGACTGTGCTCTGTTGGCAGTAGAGAGTAGCCTGATTTCGTTCAGAATATGAGAATCACTTTACAGGGCCCTATGTGTAATTTCCTGATTGGCTTTGGGAGCCATTTTGTTTTAGTCAGTTTCTCTGTGTGCTGCTCATCTCATAGAGGTAGTCATCACTGCTCTATATAGATGCACACATTATAATTGAAAATTTCCTCATAAAACAACTTGTCAAAATTCCCCAGGTCTTAATTGCACATTCAGTAACCACTTTGAGCATTCAGGACTGCCACTCTGTGAGTTTAGTCTTCAATAGTGTTTATAGATGTCGATACTCATATAGCAACCAAGCTAGCCAACTCTAGACCCCTCATGTACTATCCCTAATTATCACAAAATAAGGATCTGGAGCTATGAACATGCATTTGACTACTATCTCTGCAGCCAGTTTGGTGGATATGGGCATCTTTAGGCAATGTAGCAATTGTGTCATGTTTACTGGCAACTAGTTACACAATATCACTGGAGGCAAGGCTCTCACCTATAAGCACTTATAATACCAAACATGTTAAAAAAGGAATAATTAGTTGTTGTTGTACAGAATATAAAATATTGCATAACTATAAGAATCAATCAGAGGAGGTTAGAAAGGATTGGGAAGAGAGATTCAATAAGCAATTCACAAGTAAACAATGGGGGGATATATGTATGTCTCCCAAATATGCAACAAAGTCTATAAGATTTAGGATCTTTGCTTGGAAGTGTTTCCAGAGGTATTTTTATACCCCAATTAGACTCCAAAGAATTTTTCCTCAGGTAGACAGCAAATTTGGAGGTGTGATTGGGTAGAAAGAGGTAATTGGTAACATATTTTATGGGAGTGTAATGAGTTGGCAGACTTTAAAGATTCCCTACAGACTACTCTGTTAGAGATACTGGGTGAGCAAACTGGTGTGACTAAGGAAATTATTTTTTGAGCTATGATACAGAATCGGAATTGCATAGACATAGTAAGGTCTTGCTAAGTCTAATTATGGTGGCTGCCAAAAAGCAGTTACTAGAAAATGGAAATCAAAGTCTAAACCATCTTTACTAGAAATAGCGGATATAGTAACAGGGATAAAACAACTGGAACTGAGATCCTTAGAAAAGAGTAGGAGCAAATTACATAGGAAAAATGGGAACTGTGGGAACAATACATGACGAGGAGGAATGAGGTTTAAAAGAAGACAGGATTTGAATGAGCTGTGTAAACTGGATAGCTTGTAAGTGATGTATAACATTTGCATCTACACTTGTGTCAACGTAGTTTGTAATGTATAATATTGCAACTGGAATTGTGTTGATATGGTTTGTTGTCATGTATATAAATGTAAGCTTGTGTATGTCATAATTTAATAAAGATGTTTCTTGTTTAAAAAAAAACATGTTGTCAGAAACACAGACACTGTGCCCACCACACATATACTTTGTTCCAAACACATACATCCATATATTCTTTGGCTCTTGAATGTCATTTTCATATAAACCAAAGGCATCCCAGAACTTGCACCCACATTAAATATCCTTAGTAATCTCAAAAGCACTATACCAAAACAACCACCATGACATATACAGCCACATCTCATGGTGTCTCAACTCTAAACCTATTAGGCAAGCCATGATACAACCCAATATTTTGGTGCTAGGAGACTCCATTGTGAGATATACAGATATTCCACTCATTAGACCATGTAAGGAAAGAGTCTCAGTCAGTTGTCTATCAGGTGCTAGAATACAGCAGATCATGCACATACTCAGGTTGCTGAACCACAATACCAGTATGACTCAGTCATAGTCCATGTGGGTGCAAATGACATGAGATGTCCCACCCTGGATTACATGAAGAGAGACATGAAGGAGATCTTGGACTATGTGTCCTAGGTCAGTATGAGACTAGCATTGAACAGCATTCTACCTTTTCCAAGGATGATGCCACAATATCAACAGAAGATAATTATAAAGGTGTTACTGCTCAACGCCACGAGTGTGAACAAGAAACTCCACCATCTGCAGGCCCTCTTCACCACAGGAGAATGTAGATATTTATACAGTTACTGATACTTGGTTTAAAGCCTCAGAGAGCACTCCAGCAGTGCAGGGCTACAATGCCTTTCACACATTTAGACCACTTACTGCACAGAAGAGACAAAAGGTGGAGGTGTCTCAATTTATATCAAAAATATAAACACCTCTGGGCTGGCCAATCAGTATGATGTGTTTGAGGTTCCCCGTATCCAAATTACCATAGGCAAAGTCCTATATAATATCCTTGCAAGTGACTGCCCACCATGACCCAGGAAACACATAACACATACTTAAATGTACTGCACGACTGACTGAGGAGTTATGCTAGCTGCAAATTCAGTTTGTAGATGTCATTTTCTATTGGAGCCTTGTGAATATTTTGGGTGCTGCACATTATGAGCATTTTGTGTTGAGGGCTTCTCTTTGTAGAGTGGTTTTGAATCTGTAATATTTGATGAGGAGATGTGGTTACTATTTCATTTATCTTAACTGCTTCATAAATTTTCTCACTCATTACCTCTTTTAAATGTTTTTCCTCCTCTACTCTGCTTCATTCTGTTTGTCCATCCCAGTGCCCCTGTCCATTTCTAGATCTACCTGCTCTCCCCTTTCTTCCCAAGACATCTATGAGTGAGCTGGGGCCAGATTTGATCTTACGGACATCTGGGGGAGGGTTGTACTAACTGCTTCTGCTTGTTGGGGGTTATTATTGCCTACCCTTATTTTGCCACACCAACCCTGTCTTCATCTGCACATTTAGGGCCCACCCTCCTCTGTGGACCATACCTCCCCTCTGTGAGTATTTCTGACTAACACCCCCTCCCCTCCCTGAATTAATACTACCATCCCTCCTTGCCATTTCCTCAGACACCTGAGACATTAATCAAACCTGGGTCACCTGGGCCATATTTAGGGCTTTATCCTTCCTGTTTTAAGTGTTTCATGTTACTGTTGCTGTTCTGATGCTACAACACCAGTCTTTGTGTTAATATTTTTGCGTATCTTCACATGCTTGGTGTTTGGATCAACATCCTTATTCCACCACTGCTTCTCTCCTTTACTTTCTTTTCTTCCAAATCCCAATTTCTTCCCTCTATTCTAATATATCTTACTCCAACTAACCCCCTATTTCAACAACCCAGTCACTTGACTCCAAACACCTTCACTTCTCTGTCCCGGACTCCTGCTACCTGCTGTCTTATCTTGTAACTTATACCTAACTTTCTACACCTCCTGTAGAATACAAGTAGAAACAGCTTGAAATAATATAGTGCTATCTCAACAGTCCTAATATGTTTTTTTTTTGCCTTTTGCAATTATCTGTTTCTTTACTTACAACAATGTATAAATCTTTCTTTTATCTTATTTATTTTGTTAATGGATATCTTGTATTCAGAAAAGGCTTTATTCCACACAATAATTAATGCCAGTAAAATGGAAGAGTCGTTTTCATCCAAACCAAGTCAGACTTCATCAGATAACACACATCAAACTCACAAGTTCCTTTTAAAAATAAATTAAAAAAGTTTCATCCAATCATGTCAACCCAATTAATTAAATTAATCAGAACCACATACTGAGTAGGTAAAACTCCATAGTTCCTTCAAAATGTTTCTTGTGAGATGTCAACATTTTCACAAATACATTCACTAGTGTTGCTCATATTTTAAACATACCTTAAAACCACTTGAACAATTATAAAAATAATATGCAAATAAGTTACTCAGGTAAAAAGTGACTCAGTAAAAAGTTTTATGTAGAAACATTTTTTTTAAAATATAATAGTTTAACACAGTATGTAAATACTACCATCTAGTGGCCAAAATGTAAACCACATCCAAATGGCCGAGAATTGAACCCGGGTCTCCTGTGTGAGAAGCTTCTGAAAATGCTAGTGCATGTTGGGAGTGTCTAAGAAGAGGAGGACAGTGGATGTCTGGACTATTTCTGTCATACACATTGGAGTGTTTCAGTCATGTGATTGGATTTTTTGTGTTATTTAAACAGTCTTTGTGTTTTGTCATGTTTTCTGAAGAAGTACTTGTACCATTAAGGAAAGAAAAATGCTAACATTTGTGTTAACAATCTAACATTTCTTTTCTGATCTCAGCATTTTAGAATTTTGGTTTTGCATCTACATTCATCATTCAGGACACAGATTTGTTTTTATCAGTCTTTAGTTTATTCCTGAATTTGTCAAGAGCAGATGGCATCTGCAGATCATTTTGAGGACAGTACATCTACACAATTTACTTTACACACTGTTCCACGTGTATTTTTCCATGAGGTGAGAACTTTTAACAGAGTAGCATCAGAACAGAGGCATGCTGGGGTGGCTTGTGGGCACCAGGCTGTCAGGCAGCAGCCCTCCAAATGAAAATAAATACATAATGTTATATTTGCTTTTGTTTTATTTAGTAAGTAGCTGACTTTTCCGTTTTGGGATATGAAACTCCAGGCATACACAGTACGATTTTTGCACATGCTACTGCGCATGCACACATTTCCAATTTATGTGAAAGAAAGTAAAAAGGTTGTCTTACTTATCTGGCACATACACTGAAATGAAGGATTGTTTTCAACATAGCCATTCTTTGAATCATTTATACCAAAAGAAAATAAGACTATTGTGCTTTATTGCAGTCCTCTTCATGTTTTGGAAGGCAAAAATGATACTTGAATGGCAGCTGGTAGAACTGATAGAGGAAGCAGTGATCAGGTAAATGAAACAGCCTGAGAAGCATTTCAAACAGCATTCTTATTATTAAATAAGCATTTTGTTAAATGCTACTCTGACACCACTGTTAGCTAGCCTACAGTACAAATATATTTATTTTTCATATACAGATAAAAGTGGGCATGTGCTTGTTTTGGGGGTTTGCAACATGTTGCACTGTATGTGTCTGACACCAGCAAGCCAAAATAATGTACTGTGGTTATTTGTTTTAATAATCTCATAAGTTCATAAGTAAGTACTAGGCTAGCTGCCCTTCCAGGCCATTTTATACTTAGCCAGTTTTACTTTTTGTGCTCTAAATATCCTATCCTATTTGCTTATAGATTGGCTTTACCCATCCCATGGTCAATAATTATATATTATCTCTAAAGAGAATAACTCGGATCATGCCATAAACAATGTGAATCATTTAGGAGCTGCGGCTGTCCCCTAGTAGTACAGACGGCAGTCCTGGGCTAACATTTTTGTTTCCTAGCCATAGATTTAAGTTGCACTTGAAAATGGACAAGGATGAACTTTGTTTTATGTGGATGGGGAGTCTGTTCCACAGTAGAAGTATCCTATGTGAAACATACCTTTATGTTAATGGTTGCAGAAGAGGTTGAGACCATTTGACTTGCTGATGTGTAGTAAATCCATCAGTAATGGGTCGGAGGATGTCTTGTATGCCAGACACAAATCACCTCTAGGAGTGTGTAGGATACTGAGTATAGTGACAGGGCTTTGAGTCGGCCTATTTCGGACATGTTGTTTAGTCCTTGTATCATTTTAGTAAGGTATCTTTGTGGCATTCAAGTTGTTGCATATGTCTAGACAGACACATGCCAAAGGGGGGTATTATATTCAATGACTGGCCTAATGAGGCCTGAGTAAAGGAGGACAATAACATCCCTAGATCTAGACACAATCCCTTTATTTATATGCTGTGCAGTATAGAAAGACTTTCTTACAATAATAGACATATGTTGGTCAAAAGTTAGGTTACTGCCCATATAAGTTCCCAAATCCTGAATAACTTGATCTGCTCTTAGGGGTGTATTGTCAGTGCGGTAGGCCCCTGGGGTAGATGACTTCACAAAAGATACAGTAATGCATTTCATGGCATTTAGATTTAGACCATGATTTTAACACCAGTGATTTATTTGAGACAGACCTTCCTGCAGGATAGCTAAGTTATCTGGTATTCAATAACTGCACATAGCTTGCTGTCATCTGCAAACTTAGTCAGCCAAAGCTCTTTGGTATTGACTTTTACTTCAGAAAAATAGATGCCAAACAGGAGAGGTCCCAGCACAGAACCCTGGGAAACTCCACTGGTGACTGTTCTCTTTGTGGAGGTAACTTCCCCTATTTTGATTATCTGCATAATATCTGTGAGCCAGTTGGCAATCCAGAAGTTGACACAGACATTTATTCACAGTTTATTTAGCTTTTCCACTATGCCTGAGTGGGGAATTTTGCCAAAAGCTTTGGCCGGGTTGAGGTATGTGGCGTGTACTGTTTTGCTTATAACAATTGCTTTGGTGACCTTTTCAAAAAATCCATCAGGTTGAGTAAGCATGACCTGCTCTTGATGAATCCAAATGTAGACAGGTCTAATGTTTGAAGGTTCCCTGTCAATTCCTTGTTAAGTCTTTCCATGGATTTGCATAAGAGGCTGGTCAAACTTATGAGTCTATAATTGCCTGAGTCTATGGAAGGTCCTCCCTTATGCAGGGAATGACTATAGGTGTTCTTCATTCACTTTATACAAAACCTGCATGGAGGCTAAGACTGAACAGTGTTGTTAAGGGTGTGGCTCAATCATGCTTCATGAAGATGCATCCAGAGATATTGTCAGGACCCACTGATGCAGTATTTTTAGCTTTTGATAGCACTCTTAGGACTTGGTTGTGTGTGATAGCTGGAGATGAGCCAGTTTCAGGTACATCTTGAGGGAAAGGGGTAAATTTAGAGATTAAGTTATATCTTCAGCATTAGTATAGCTAACATAATTCACAATCAGCTCAATGCATTGCTGTGTTGTGCTTTTGAGATTACAAACATAACTAAAAATGCTTTATGATTGTCTTTGGTTTGGGTAACTATTTTAGCCTCAAACCTGACATTAGTCAGTTCTATTAGGCTCCTGAGTTGTTTGATCATTTCTGTGAAAAGGGCTCTAATGTTCTGGGAATTATTCTTTCTTACTTTTTGACAAAATTCTTTTCATTTTATTATAAAGCTTGTTGATATTACGGTTACACTGTGTGGATTTGTTTCTGAAGTTTGCCCTGCACTTTTCCTATGGGGTATAGTAACTTCAGGGTACATGTTTACATGCAGGTATAGTCTGGTGGTATACATTTCTGCCTATTTTATTGAGTTAACTGGGTTAGGTGGGGATGTAACACTTGCCAGAGTATTACTTAAGAGTAGGTAGTTTCTCTTAAAGAAATTTCTTAAGGTACCTTGGGTGGAAGGGATCTCTGGTTTCAGTTTTATTTCAAAGAGGACTGCATTATAGTCAGACCTAACAAGTGATGAAATTCTGCAAGGGATGCTGCAAGATGTTCCCATATTTGTAAGGACATGATCCAAGTTGTTATTTCCCCTAGTGGGTACTCTGATTAGTTGTTTCAGTTCGAGGAAACTGTGTTTCTGCACTAGTGGTGGTGTATGTAGGTATCCTAGTCTATTGCTGGATAGTTTAGATAACCTAAATATGGTATTAGGTTTAATACTGAGTGATTCTAGTTCCTGTAGTAGGCATTGTGGCTTTTTTGTTATAGAGGAAGTTCTATAGCTAGCTAATATATGGTATCGGACCTTTCTGATAGTGACTTGGACATGAAGAAGCTGTAGTGCATCATTCTGCTTTACCAGCCTTGATGTTAGTCTCTTCTATATGTAGACTGATCCCCCTTTTTACCCCTCCTGTGCAGTAGATGGACTAAATCTGTGGAAGGCATTATAGCCCTGCATAGCTCGAGTGCTGTCCTCTATTTTAAACCATGACTCAGTCACTACACAAATGCCAAAATCTTTCATGGTGAGAAAGGCTTGCAGGGAGGGGAGGGTCTTGGAATTTATTTATTTATTCATTCACAATCAGATATCTGAGATGTAAAGAGACACTAAAGTGGCAGTAGGTGGTGGGCATATCTTGTGTGTGTGTGTGTGTGTGTGTGTGTGTGTGTGTGTGTGTGTGTGTGTGTGTGTGTGTGTGTGTATGTGTGTGTGCAATTGCTTGCACTTTTTGTATCTGACAATGACAAACTGAACTATATTCGTCTGGACAATATTTATTTATTTATTCATTCATTATTCATTCATTTGATCACAATCAGGCATCTCAGGTGTATAGAATCAATGAAGTAGCTGTAACTGGTAGACACATTTATGCATGTGTGTGGGAGGATTTGTAGTAGATTACACTATATATGCATCTGACAGCAATGATCTGAAATTCATTACTATGATCATTATTTATTCATTTATTTATTTTATTACATTCATATATTTAAAGTGTACAAAGTCAATAAAGTGGGTGCAACTGGTTGGCATATCTGTATGTATGTTAGTGTGCCTTTGAGAGCAAAGAGTTGAAATACATTACCGTGGCCATTATGATAGATTTGTTTTTTCATTTGCTCAAAATCAGAGAGATGAAGTATACAAAATCAGTAAAGGAGCACTAACTGACAGGCACATGTGTATATGGGGAGGATGCAAAAGGTTGTACCATATGCAACTGACAATGGGCTGAAGCCCATGGTTTACTTATGTATTTTATAAGTAAGTGTCAATAACTGGATTGATGTGTGTGTGTGTGTGTGTGTGTGTGTGTGTGTGTGTGTGTGTGTGTGTGTGTGTGTGTGCGTACAGTAGGCTGCAATGGATTGCTTTGTATTTGTCTGTCAGCAGTGAATTGAAATACATTACTTTTGCCTTTATGTGTTTATTCATTCATCTGGTACAATCAGACATCTAGGATGTACACAATCATGTTAGTGACACAACTCTCTACTATTTGTTCTTATTGAAATAATACTCATGTCAACTGCCTTCATTATAGCTCTTGTTCTTTTTTTGCATTTTACTTTTCCTAGAAATGACTTGTATATCAGCTCAAGCATTTGTCTTCTCAGTTGATTTAGAATTATTTTGTTTGCTTTGAGCAACAAGTTTTTGAATACAACTTTTTTTTTTACTAAAAGAAAAAAATTCAGAATTTCTATCCTTACTCACAATTTTTGTACAAGCCATTACTGGATTAAAAATTTGGGGAAAAAAGCTCTAAAATAAACCACAGAACATCCTGAACCCTATAGCGTCTAGAGCTCTATCAGATTCCACAACCCCAGTTTCATTAAGTTATTTCCTCCTTAGTATAAATTTGCCCACACAAAACTAGGATGCCTATGTTTGTCCACACACCTCCAGTGTCCAACATTAGACTTCTATAAAGGTTGCAACCCTTCCTGCATCCTTCCTCCATGCTTATCTGCCATCATTTGATGTTTGAGAAAGGTAGAAAGAGAGGGTGGCTACCCCAAGAACCATTTTTAGGGGGGGGGGTATTGTCAAATGCAACTTTAAAATAGAATCCAAATGTAACAGTTCACAAGTTATCATTACAAATTATTACAACTGGGATTGCTTAATAACAGTTTGTGAATTATCAGACTATTCTTTTCTTTCAATTGTAGCAATGGATTACTAATTTGCTACATACAGTAGCAAATTATGTAACAATGTAATAGTACTAGTACTGGCAATTAGGACATTCACAAAGTACTGTCTAACCCAACCCCAGAAAATTATTTTATTTGGAAGCATTTCTAGTAATAATGCAGAATCCAAATGGTATGCACAGTTCAATAGAACATTTTAGATTGTATAAAAACATAGAACATATGTAAATCTATCAATGAACATTTTCTAGAAGAATGTATTCAAGTCAATAAAGTCTTTATAGGGCTTATCATCATTAACATTGGTAACCCTCTTTTTTTTCCATTTTTCTGCATGATGTCAGGCTTTTACATCAACTGTTGCCACCTGTGTTGATTCAGTGCCACAGTCCTAACTTCTTCAACCTTTATGTCTGACTGTCACAGATCTTCTCTCACTCAGTCCAGCCATCACCTGGCTGGATGCCCTTCATTTCTCTTGCCTTCCTCCTGTCTCTCCCTCTTCACCAAATCTTTTTGTGCTTTGCTGCACATGATTGAACCACTGTAGTCTGTTGTCTTTGACCTTCTCTGCAGCTGGGGCTACTTTAGCTTCTGCTGTGGTGTCTCATTTCTTCAACTGTTCTGCAGCATAGATCCTACAGCCCATCTCATGCACTTCATCTCCATCACCTCTAACTTCCTCAGCTGCTCTGTCATCATTATCTGGGTTTCTATGCTATATAGGGGCACTGGTCACACCACTATTATTTCAGTTTTTTCTTTGGCCTTCTTCTGTCACATAGTACTGCTGGCCCTCTGTGTATATTAGCTGCAGCCCCTTGGATTCTAGCTTTGACCTCCTCATTCAGACTTCCCTTCTCCCTAACCACCCATTCCACAGAACTGAGGCTGTTAACTTGTTCCACTATTTTACTTCTATCTCAGTTTTCAGCTTCTTCTGACAACTGTCTTATCTGTACACTGTATCAACTCATGCACCTCCAGTTTTGTATTCAAGTTTTCTACTATTTGCTGAAGGTTCTGTTCAGAGTGTCTTGTAATGTGACATGGTCTGCATGCAGCAGGTTTATTTATCTGTCCACTCTGTTTGCTAATGTAATCCATCACCAGTATGAATGGCAGTGGGATCAGAGCTGAATCCTGATGCACAATCATTCCTACTATGAAACACTGAGCCCAAATGCTGTTCAGAATTCTGTTATTAGGTCCTTATACAGAGCCTGCACAAATTATACCAATATTTCTAAAACTTTGAATCATTACAGGACTTGCCAAATCAGTTTTCTTGAAACCTTGTCATATCCTTTCTCCAAATCTAAGAATGCCCAGCTGGACTCTTTTTATCTCCAGATTTTCCTCCACAATCTGTCTCACTGCATACATTAAGTTGGTTATGTTGCGTTCTGATGTGAATCTGAACTGCTCATCTCCCATCTTTATTTCTATCATTCTAATTATTTATCAGTAACCCTGTCAAGCAATTTCATAAGGTGTGACAGGAGTTTCATACCATTGTTCTCCCTGCATTTGTGAATGTCCCCTTTGTTTTGGACAATGGCACGAGAATGTTTATTCTGCTGTTATCTTGGATATGCCTTTCTCTGCATACCATGATGAGTACCCAGAAGCCATTTCTCCTGCATCTCAGCCAACCTCTTGATTATATCTGCTGTGACTTCATCTGTACTTGCTATTTCCCTGGTTTTATTTTCCTTCGTGCTGTATTTAGTTTTTCTAGAGTGGGTTCTTCTTCCTCCTGCAGGTTTTTTCATTCAGAAGCTGCTGGAAGCACTCCTTTCATTTGCCTTTGATGGCCCTTGCAGTGGTGATCAGATTGTTGCTGGCTTTCCTTTGGAATGCTGTTTGATGTCTTTCTGTCTTTACTTTGCAACCTGACAGAGTTTCTTTGTACCATATGTTCAGTTACTTCCAGAAATTCATAAAGTCTCCTGATGTTTTGTTCACTGCCATCAAGACAATTATCCTAGCCTCTTTGTTAGTCAACCAGTATTCCTTTTTAGCCTTGTTCATGTTTCCGTCTCACATGCCTTCTTGCACTTCTTTGTTTTGATAGCTTCCTGGACTTCTGCATCCCAACACCAACTTTCCTTATGTGCCTTATTTCCATACATGGGTTGACTGCGTACCTGTTCCATAGTTTTCACATGTTTATTTTGAAATGCTGCCAGTCTCCTTTTCCTCCACTCATTTTCTCTTCATTCTGAAGTAATAGAACCCTGAATATTTCCTTGACCACCTGTGTATTCCATCCAGCCAAATTGCAAGTCTTCAGTCTAGTCTCTGTTGATGTTAGAGCCTTTTCTGACTGCTGCTTGCTGACTGTGACCACCAGTGGTTTATGCTAGGGCCTACAGTTTCACTGGGAATGACTGCAATCCCTGATGCTACTCCACTGCCCTTTCCTTGTTAGGAAGAAAGCTACCAGAGTTACCTGTTGACTACTCTTGTAAGTGATCATGTGACTTTCTCTTATGGTGAACCATGGGCTGGCCACCATAAAACCATTTGCAAGACAGAGGTTTTGAATGGCTTGCTTTATTTCAGTTGCTTCACCCAGTGGAGGCAGGCCATTATCATATTCAGTTCTATCTGTCCTGTTATAAGCATTTGGGTCCCCCATTATCAATACCAACTCATTTTATTTTGCTTCATCTAGTAGGTCCTGCAACTGCTGCCTGAATGCACTTTTTTTCCGCACCATCACAACTATGTTGTAGGGCATAAGCAGAGATTATGAACGCTGTTTTGTCTTTACACTAAAGTCTGACTGCCATGAGTCTTTCACTAACTTTGTCTTCAGAAAACTTTCTCTCATCACAATTAGAACACCATTTGTAGTCTGTCATCCCCTGAGCAGTAGACTTTGGATACCACATCAAGTGAATTTGCTACACTGCCCTTCCTCGTTGTCTTCTGGATACACAAGATGTCCGGCCTCCTCCTACTTATCAATATATCAATCATTTATTTATTTATTTGTCTTATTTTACTAGGAAAGTCTGACTAGGTAATACCCATTTTCAGTGGAGGCCCAGGGAGAAAAGCTGCATTTCCTTACATTGCATTAAACTAAGTCCTAGTTAAACACAGAGTAGTTACATGTCTGTTTACATTTATACAAATACAGTAATTACGTTAATACATTCTAAGATTTTACAGAGGTGGACATTTCTAAAGAGAAAATTCACATGCAACGTAATGGATTATACAAGTAGCAGTTATGTATAAAAATTGTTTTGTCAATTCAATGAGAGATTAATTGTATTCTGTTTAAGGAGAGCATTTGGAGAATATAGTACAGTGAACACAAAGTTTTAATTTTGTGATAAGCATGTACAGGACTAGGATTGGTTACGATATTGCTTAAGCAGTGGTTAAAAACTACTGAGTTTGTCGGAGAGTTTTATTTGTGTGGGGATACTATTCCAGAGTTTAGCAACATACTGGGAGTAGAGCGAGTGTCCTGCAACATTATTTGTTACTAGAGAGGAGGTCCTTTGCTGGACAGTAGGTCAGTAACAACTTATGTAGTGCAGGGCATTTTTTCTGGATGATGAACAAGTCTGTGTGCTGTAGATTTCTTTGAGTATCGTTTAAGTTTGCTAGGATAGGAGTGGCGTAAAAGAGAGCTTGCAATAAGAAGGTGGTGGCTAGAGTTTTTGTTGCAGTGTCTGTAAATAATCCATTGATCTTATAAAGGGAGTCTAGTTTATGGGGAGTAGGTTTAATGGTGTGCAGTATATGCTGGTCATATTTGAGACATCTATTAAAGCACCCAGACATTTACTGTGAGTTACAGTTTCAATGACAGTATTATTTGCTAACTTTATGGTAAAAAATACTTTAGATTTTGGCAACTTTTTGAAGTAAAATGCATTAACTTAGTTTTCTTGGGGTTGTGTAGGAGGTTTTATTCTTTGAGCCAGGTTTCTACAGAGGAGAAAGATTTTTGGGTAATGTCTTGGAGCTTATTATTGTTGAGGCTGTACATATTACTGTTGAGTAGTATGCATATTGAACTAAACTAGCATGGTGAGTGGAGGTGTGGAGGTCATTAATAAATATATTAAATAAGAGAGGACCCAGGATAGAACCCTGAGGGACACATAGTAACTGGTTGAAAGGATGAGTAGGTTTGTTTCCATTTAACAGCTTGTTGCCTTCCAGATAGGTAACTAAGAAACCACAACAAGAAGTATTGTGAAAGTCTGATTGAGGAGAGTTGAATGAGCTGGTGCGAGACAGTATCAAATGCCTTTGACAAGTCTAAGAACATGGTGGACACAAGCAGGCCATTGTTTCTATGCTGGTTTATTATGCTGGTAAAATGAAGTAGAGAACTAGGGGTGCTGTGCTGGGGCCTAAAGCCATGTTGTGTTTCTGAGAGCAGGTTATTTGAGGTATGTATTGCATCAGCTGCATATGGATGCATTTCTGTAATATTTTGGAGTTGGGAGGAGATAACCACTATTGGTCTGTACTTACTAAACTCTGTTGATGTGCCGCCTTTGTGCAGTGGTATGATGTATGATGTAGGATTTTTTTCCACAGTGATGGGGCATATTTTTCTGCTATGGACCTATTAATTAGTATAGAAACAGGGAAGGCTATTTTAGGTAGTTTGATGGTAGCCGGTCTATAACCATGGATTTAGTTTTTAGTTTAAGGATCAACTTCCTTATGAGTGAGGTAGGTACTGGACTAAAACTGAATAGATGTGGGTGATTTTGATTGGACAGGGGTAGAGACAGGGGGGGTCAGATATATTAGTGTCTAACAGAGATAATATTGATTTTATAAAGTAGGAATTAAACTGTGTGGGGATGGAATCTGTTGTGTTGTCTGTTTTTGGAGCGGGAGTGGTGGTCTTGCCAAGGTGGAGTAGTTTATTTAGTGATGAAGAAAAGAGTTTTGGGTTGTTTTTTTTTTTTATTGCCTTATAGGTTGGCATAGTATCTTTGCTTATCCTGTTTGACATGGAGTTTTGCAAGGTTTCAAAGATGTCTAAATTGCTGGAAGGCATTTTGAGTTCTATTTTTATACCAATTTTTCCAGGCCTTTTCCCTTTTTGTCATGATTATTTGCTTCTTTTGTTAGCTATGGTGCAGGGTTGAACTTTACTCTTTGGTTACGTACTGATGCTAGATTATTTAAGGTCTGTAAGAATATGTTATTAAGAAGTTCTACAGCAGTATCTAGTGGCATTGTTCTAAGTACATTTGTTATATTGTTTTAGTGTTTCATTGAAAATATCTGATGAAATTGGTTGTACTTAGTATATGATTATAGATAATATATTTATCTAGGTTATAGTGAGTTCTAATAACATTTGCTGGTATGTGGTCGCTTGTGTTATTTGAAAAGCAACCTACTTTTGTCACTTTGTCTGGTTTGTTTGTAAGAATCCAATCTAATGTTGAGCATCTCCCTGAAGATTTATTGATTATAGTAGGAGTGGATATTAATTATCTCAAGCTGATCAAGTTTATTGATTCAGTGGGGGTAGTGGAATTTATGAGTTACCAGTCTATATTTGCGTCTCCAAGTATTACTGTTTCATGGTTAAGTTGTTGGGGTATCCAATACAGCGTGCTTTCATCAGCATCAGTGTTATTTCCTGCTGGTATATAAATTGCTGTTAAGCCTATAGTTTTCCTATTATTAAATTTTAGGAGTGTTATTAGAAGTTCAGCATTGTTAAATGTGGGTATTTCCTGTGGAAGTAAGGTGATGGTTAGGGAATGTTTATAGATGATGGCTACATCACCTGCATGCTTGTTTTATCTGTCATGCCTGAGGATATTGTATCCGGGGGGGGGGGGGGGTGATCTCATTATCCTTTATTTGTTTTTAACCAGGTTTCAGTAAGTATATCTACATCAGGAGTGCATGTGGCAGGGTAGTCATGTAAGTCACGGATTTTATCGAACATACTTCTTAGCTTTATATTCAGTAAGGTGACTTTGGGTTCTGTTTTTTGTTGAGGCTTATTAGGTGACTGGTTTATTTTGGAGTTGGAAGTGATGGTTTTAAGAACAGTGGGATGTGGGTTGGGGTGAATATCTATGCTAATTTTTTGACTTGATATTTTACAGAGGGAAGAGTGTGTCTAGTTATATTTTGGTTTTGGTTTGGTATTTGATCATAAATTTGGATATTTAGTTTTGAGATAGTTATAGATAAATAAATCAGATATGGTTTGTTTGTAGAGATCGGGTGTTATGGAGAAAGATAGACAGAGTGTATGTTGATATTCTTTGTGCGGAGTAGTTGAAGTCCTAAGTATTTGAAGGAGGGGGATTTGATAATTGGTGATGAAAGCTAGCAGTGTGAGAAGGAATACTAAAATAATCTCAGTTAGGAGTATTTTATTTAACTTGGGTTTAATCTTTGTTGCAAATTAGGATTAGGAAATGTTAGGAGTGTACTGGGTTGGTTATAGAGATGTAATTTGATAATTATGGGGGGGCAAGGGTTAAGACAATTTGAGGAAGAGTCTTGGGAGCAATTCTATTGTCTGCTTTTTTTTTCTGGAGGGAAGTGATGGTATTGGTTTGAGGAATATGTGAGTGGTGCTATGGAAGTATATGTAGAGTAAGAGGATGGATGGAAATTACTGGTAGGGTAGGCGAGTGGATTAAGCCTGAGCATTAGCGAGGGCAAATATAGTGGGTTCAAAACTTGGCAAAGAGACAGAGAAAAAAAACATTCAGTGACTTAACTTAAACAGCCACAAATCTGCTGAGAAAGATAAGTAAAAGGAACAATACAGTTTAAAAGACCTCTGATCTAGTAGATGAAAGTCTTGAGCATGCTGCTCAAGGACCCAGTTTTACCAGAAGAGTTAATCCAATATCACTTTTACTTATCTAAATGTGATAACAGTAAAACATTGCACTTGGCTCTTTGAACAACTGCATAATGTAATGAGGTTTCTACAGACTTTGAAATGCTAATTCCAAAGTCCAACCCAATCCTCACAGATCAGCAAAATAATGAGAAAAAGTAAGCCAGAATGCATTAGTGCTGCTCTGGAAAATAACTGGCTCAGAACTCAAAGTGTTTACACAAAAAGAGAAATAAACGTAAGGAAACATACAGTTAAAGGAGAAAGTACCAATGTGACTGCTGTGGTCTAAGAAAATTGAACTAATTTAGCGGACAAAGTTATTTGTTTTAGGTTGCCATATTATTTGTAATTTACACAGAAATAAACCCCACAGATTGGTGTACAAACTGCAGACTTTACTGTGACATACATATCTATTTGCTTGCAGGGACACTTTTATAGCAAAATGAAAAGACACTAAAGAGACAGTTGAGTGCACTGAGTCAATATTGACTGTGCACAAATACTAGATCAGAGCTGAAAGTGGTTTAATTACTGTCTCGGGGAAGGTAAAATAATAAAGGCGGGGTGGACACCAAGGGTGACTTCTTTGAAGGCATGCAGTTCCACTAAAGAAAGACAGGAGGATATAAATAATGGGAATAACAAGTCTAGAAGAAGTGAAGAAAATATAAGAGAAAGAAATAGTTTGAGTAAGAGCAGTATGAGGAAATGTCAGTGTCTGCTAGGAAGTAGAGAAAACTGACCAGCAGGATGTCAGTGGAGGAGGCTTTACAGACTGTAAGGCTATTGCTTGCAAACTAGGACACTGAAGCACTTGTCTTCAGACTAGTGACTATGCAGACTAAAATACACACAGAAGACTAAATGCCTCTAACACTTACATAAAGCACAAGGCCAGAGATGGTACAGAGTTTGCCCTAAATAAATGATGGTTGGATTGAGCAGACTCAGATTGCCTGTTGGATGACCGTGCTGTGTGCATGCTTTAGGGATGTTTCCAGTGAATGGAAAGCACAAGGGCAGAGGTGGTACACAGTTTGTCCTAAATAAATGATGGTTGGATTGAGCAGACTCAGACTGCCTATTGGATGAGCATACTGTGTGCATGCTTTAGGGAAGTTTCCAGTGAACCCTGTAACTCCCTTGAGTGGGAAGGCAGGGACAGTAACTTCCAAGTTGCATTTTGTCAATGAAATTATATTCATTGCAGCAATCCTTAGTTTGGCAACTGGACAGGGTTGCTGGGCTTTATGGTGGCATTTACTGACCAGTATGGGTACATAGACACCTCCCACCATTAGCATGGTTTTCTGCTAATTAGTCCTCAATCCACCTAGCACAATGTTTGGAAACATTAGTCATCATGACAAGTCACCCTGAGACAATTTTTTTATACCGCTGAGTGGCTAGTCCTGACACACCAAACAGTCTGTGACCAGTGTTCTCCCATCTAGAGGTAGGACATTATACACCACAGTTAATGCTTAAACTGGTTAGTATACAGAATGCCTTTTCTTCTAACAGAAACCACCTGGAGTCTGTGTTGCTGTTACTCCATTTAAGTTTGGGAGGACTCTAGTGACATATCTCTGGGGAGGTTGGGTTTAAATCAAGTAACTTCCATCCATGAGGGGAACTCCCAGCATGGTTTTAGAAGGAACTCTACAGAGATATGGGGAGTGGTCAGGACTGAACACCATACCTTGTGTCTGTGATGCAAAGACTTTAGCAATTATGTCAAATGTGTCTTCCTAATGTGTAGGCTGAGTTAATTTCCAAATGGTGTTAATACAGGGCTCTATAATTTGTGAATTGATGACTCTTTTTGATGGAGCCATTTGTGAGCTCATATGCCTACTAGTAGGTCACAGTGAAGTACATATTAAAAAGTTGCCAGGATAAATTGAAGATTGGCATAAAACCATTGCAAAATATCAAAGCGCAGGGAATACACTCTGTAGACAAACATAGACTCTGGTCCACCAGATGCACTTTCACCACCCCAGGTATATTAACTGATGATGTTTTATCAAATACAAGAAAGGCCAGTTAACTTGAGTAGATTTTATAGACTGAAATAAAGACTTTGACCTTGTTGACCACCCGTTATTTCAAGTATCCCTAAAAGGTTGTGAAGTAAGCACTAAGGCAACCCAGTGGTTTCAAAAATTTCCTGTCTACTGCAAATTTTCAGTAAAGACTGATAACACCTCTAATTCTGCTACACTCTTTAAAGTTGACACACAGTTTTCAGTTTTTCCCCATTCTGTTTTTACTTTACATAAGCAAACTGCTTTTGGAATGCACCCCCCAAACTTCCATTATACTTTTCACTGATGATATGACCATATAAAAGACTGGTCCATCAGCCATAAAAAATTTAATGCAAGAAGACATACAAAACATAGCAATTTACATTACTTGTAGAGACAGTAATCCTTTATTAAAAAAAAAACAATGATCTTTGGCTCTAAATGCAAATTAACTACTGTTCCTATAAACAAGCATATCACAGACTATAATAACAATAAGCCCTGGAGACAGCTCAAGCATTTAGTTTGGATATTTTATTATAACATTGCTAAAATTTGAATAGTTGTGAGAACTGAATGCTAGTTGAGACTGGGGCAACAGAGAGGAGAGATGGCAGTAAAAAAGTAGAGACAATATGGCTTTTGGTTATGTCAGTGATGCAGGTTTTTAATTGATTTAATTTCATGACAGGAGTGGAACCCATTCCTAAGTAAGGGTATGATTAAAGTTCATGAAATTATTATTATTTCAATCTTTGATGTTAGCCAAAAATGCTCTTTGCAGCACCTGCAATATGCCCAGAAGTGTCTCCTTCTGTAATTCATACATAGTTACATGTATTCGTAGCATGTATTAGTACAACTGTAAATTCATTTTTATTAGGCCTGTTGTTCCTGCTACTAGTGGAACTGTCTGGGTTATCATTTTTCCACATTGTTCCCAACGTTGCCTGCAAATCCTGGTATTTTATGACTTTGTGTCTCATCTCTCTGTACATAAGACACAGTAATCACTAGGTGTAGTAATTTCAATGATCACTGCTACTTTTATCTTTTTTCATGGGCTACTGTATCTGGTTTTCTTATCTATTTTTGCTAATGAATGATCCTATATAAAATAACTTCATCATTCTCTACAATGCTTTGTGGTTCATGCTTTCAGTGCTTCACAACTACTTCAGGATTGTAGTGTTTGTGTAATCCCCACATTATTGTGCCTTTCAGTATACATGCCCTCTGCCATGAGATTATCACGCCCAGCAACAAGATGCACAACTGTTTCCAGTTCTTTTTCACAGGACCTGCATTTGTCTGTTTCTCCCACGTGTTCAATTGAGTTTGTAAACCAATGTGTACATAATCCGCTATCCTGGGTTGCCATTATTAACCTTTCAACTTTTGGTTTCAATTCACCTCCTCTTAAATATTCCTGCATCAAATCCTGATCAACATGAGATTGTTCCAGGAGATCCTTCTACTTCTCACAATATTTATGCCTTTTCCACGTTTCTTAACTTATCATCTGATCCTTCTCCTTATAATCTTTCTTTTGTTTTTGGCACATTCAGTTGCTGCCTGATTTTTGTTGACTTCTAGTTTGATCTCCAGGTCTGCTTGATACAAAATACTTCTGCTAAACTAAGCAGAGAAGTCATCTTAGACTTCTTCTCCTCGTGTTTTAAAAATTTCAATATGTTTGGATCTGGTGAGGTCATCAGATATCAATGCAGTCCTTGACTGCAGATATACATATGTAATCAATTTTGAGGCGACACATACCTCCTTCAGAATGAGCAATATACAGTCTTGGTATACACTGATTTTTATATATTATTTTAAAAGCATGAAGCATTTTTCTTATTTTCCCATCCAACTGATCCAATACCTTTTGGAGCTATTAAATCACCCCAAAACTGTAGGTTAGAAAAGGAAGAGTAAATGGCTTTGACTTTATCCCTATATGTTAAGGCAGTTTTCAGTATTAGTTTTAGTCTTCTGGAGTATTACTGACTGAGTTTTATTCACATTTGTTCACGTTTTATTGCTGATCCTTCATCAGTTCCTAAATATTTATATGTTCCCTCTTGATTAAGTTCCTTTACATCACATTCCTGTCCTAGATTTATATTTTATTGGTGCTGCAGCTTTCCTGCTTTGTATGTTGCTTTTTCTCATTTATTAAAACTAAATTACATTCTTACATCATCTGATAAAGTTGTAACCACATGCAGTTGTGCTTTCAACTCCTCATCTGATGAACTATACAATTTTAATTCAGCCACAAAAATTGATAAAAAGGTTTTAAACATGGTTGTTTTCTGGGAGCCAAACTGTAACTATAAACAGCTTAATGGGTTAAGTGCAAGACGAAACAGCATTGGTGACATAGAATCACCCTGATATCCCCATTGAATTTTTATCCCTGAGGCAATAACTTGCCTTTTGTAATTGATTAACTGCAAAGTGGCTTGTCATTGTTTTATGGTCACTGTAATGCCCATGGGTTCATAGGTTCATAGGAGGTTACTAGGCTAGTGGCCTTAGAGCCTTTACAAGCCTAGTCATGTTAATCCTAAGTATCCCCATTTGTTCTTTTTGGGTAGTTTGCAGAACACATTTATGGACAGAATGGGTCTGTGATCAGCACTGGCTATCCCTATCCATGAAGGACATGGGTGTCATCCCAGGGGTGAAGTTGTGGTCTCCCATCCAGTTATCTAGGCTGTGTCTGAATAGGGTAAGTGAACTGCTCTGTCTACTCCAGGGTGGAGTTATAAAATCCCTTAACCTGGATTCTATGCCCTTGCTTGTATGAGCTATTCTTAACAAAGCCAAAATGGGCTGGGTCCAGCATTTGGAGGTCACCTATGTCCTTGTTGATAAGGTCCATGATAATTATTTCCATGCCTCTGCAGATGAGGCTAGTTAGACTTATGGGTCTGTAGTTTCCAGGGTCAGTTGATAGCCTCTCTTTGTGCTGGGGAATTACTGTTGCTGGTCTCCATTTTGCAGGAACATAGTCAGTTCTTAAGTTATGATTAAAAAGAATGCCACGTGGGTCCACTAGGTCTGTTTTAGATTGTTTAGTAAACAATCTGGGATATCCTCTGGTCCCTTTGAGACTGTGTTTTTGGCGAGCACAGAGATGACCTGTTTTCACCGTGGTGAACATGGGGATGACCTGTGAATAGCGAATACATATTCTTCCACATAGATGTTTTTTCCTCCTAGCCACAGAAGAAGTAATTGATCAGTGTAGGCCTATATATCTGTAAGCATTCCTTTATCCACAAATGTGGGATGATGTCAAATGCTTTTTTTTAATCTATCTGTGCTATGCTTAGATTTCCCCTTGTACAATTTCTGTATTATGGTTTTATTAAACAACAAGTCAAACTTTGTTCCATATGACCTTCTTTCCTTAACCTTTTGTTCTATTGCTATAACTGATTTTTTTCCAAAATGACTACAAGCTATGTGTGTAGCAATTTTAGTACATAGTTTGGACATTGTCAGAAGGCAAGTTATTATTGGTCTATAGTTTTAGGATGGCTTTCAGGTCTACTATTAAGGAGGAGGAGTATAGTTTTTCATGTTGCTAACCAAGCCGGTGTCCATTTGTGATGCACATGTAAGTAATTCTTACTCAGGATAAATCTTTGTGTAAACATGTTAATACTTTTAGCCAAAAGTTAGTTACCAAATCTGGTCCTTGGGTTTTTCAATTAGGAAATTTTCTTAATTTTGTTTCAATTTCTGTGGCTGTCACTTCATCCCTTTTTGTATACTCCACATTAGAACTCATAACTGTTTCTTTTAATTTTGCTATGTTCCACAGGGTCTTCATAAATATTTCTCCAAAATATGTCTATTTTTTCTTTTCTGGTGGTGTTTCTATTCCTTTTGCTTTATTTCCCAGTTCTCTGTAAAAGTTTTTTTGGGTCATCAATGAATTGCTTAGTTTTTATTTTTCCTTTATAATTATTAGCATATCTTGTACGTTTTTCTGCCTGTTATTATATTTTAGTTTATTATTTGCAATAGTGTATGATAGATCTTGTGCATCATTTTTTATCACATCTATCTTTCTAAGTATATTTGATGATCTGTTCCCTCTTCTGTACTCTTCTAATAGCGATACTTCTTATTTTAATTACTTTATCGTTTTTCTATTCAATGTTTCCATGGCAGCATTTTATTCTTCCCTTCTTTTTCCTTATTGCTGTATGTTTTATTTTTGTGTTAAGAATTAATCTGTTATTAATCTAGTTGCACAGTAATATATTCTATTTATTTCTGTTATATCACAAGAATTTCTCTTAATAGTCCTAATTACTGTGTTCATCTGTTTTACCAAACTTATAACATTTTGTGTCTTATTTGCTTTCTGTAATCTATTTTTATCCATCTTTATTAAATCAAGTAGCTCTTCCCTTAGATCATTTTCTTCTAAACTGACATGTGGATATCTAGAACATCTTCCTGTGACATATCCTCTTCAGAAGCACCAGCATCATCTGTTGCTCCTTCATATAGAATCGTATTAGCCTTTCACTCTGCAACATTGCCTATGTCAGAGTTGCCACTGTTTCCCATTCCTTTCCTTGCTGTGCAACTTCTACTGAACTTTTGTCCTGGTGTCTTACAGAAGGCTCCAGAGCATCACCATGAGCAAGTTCGATTGCCTCCCTTCCACCAATCTCTTAATCTGTGGACTCATTGTATTTGTGACATTACTTGTGTTGGATTTTTTATACCAAATTCATTCCTTCACAGATAATTCATAACCGGTTTATGTTTGCTTAATTTCTTTTTTACTAATCCTTTTTTACTTTCCCCCTTAGTTTTCTTATTTTTTGTATTGTAAAATTGTTCATGTCCAGGTACTGGATTTCTCTTCAGATATCTTTGGTGCTGCTTTTTTGTATGGACTAGTTTTGCTTTCTCCTTGGCATAAATATTGTACCATACCAGATCTCAAATTTTCTTTCCCATCTCCATACTTCTTCTTCAGGTTCCTGTTCCACTTGCTGCTCCATGATCTGGAGACTCATTGTTCCATCATGCCATGACATTACTTGTGCTAGATTTTCTACATTAAATCCTTTACTAAACAGGTAATCCATGACTTCAGTTTCTATTTGTTTAACTTCTACCTTATTAATCCTCTTTATTACATCCTCCTTTTGTATTATTTAATTGTTATATTTATTGTATAGTGAAACATTCCATATCCAGCTACCCTTGCCTATAGTTCTCTTGAAATATCTTTGGAGCTGCTTTTTTTCTGTTGATTAGTTTAGCTTTCTCCTTTGCATAAATATTACACCATATTAGATCTCTTTTTTTCTTTTTGATGTCTAAGTTTCTTTTTTATACCTTTCAAAAATCTCTTGATTTTCTTCTTTATATTTTTACACTTCCTCTGTCACTTCTTCCATGTGGTCCAAAGTTTCTTAATTTATGTAGTTTTTCATGGCTCTGTTGTATTAATGAACATAAACATTTATTTGAAGCCTTTGACAGTTTTTCTTGTATAAGTATATGTAATTCTTCTATTTTCTCTCTTAACCTTTCTGAATATCTTCTGTCTGGACATTCTTGGCTTCTTGCATAATGATAACAATACATAATTTATTCCATTATCCTCAAAAGTCCACTCTGTCATCCTTATGGCTCTTTTCTGGCCTGTCAGTTTTTGTGTATTTTGTATACTGCTACTTCCTTTAACCATGGTGGGATCCTCACCCTGAATCTGGCCTAACCCCATTTTAGGAATGTTATTGTGCCCTGAGGATTCTGTACTCCCCAGTTTTTCCTGTCCTGGCACCAGTGCATACACTAGGATTACACACTTTTTTTATCCTGGGACATGTGCACCCAGCTGTCTTTTTTTATTTTGTAACCTACTTCTCTCCATGATGTATAAAATACAGTTTATACAGTGTTGTCTTGGTGAGATTTTGTTAAAACAGGGTCCACCACATGAAGGTACTCAAAAAGATTTGAGGAGGAATTAAATTCCAGCAATATGACTCAACTTTTCTTGCTTTCTTGCTGATTTGATATCGGGATATATTGAAAAGTATGGAGCCTAATATAGATCTTTGTGAGACACCAATAGTTATTGTCAAGAAGGTGGAGAAATCATTTTTTTCATTTCATTGCTTTTGGTCTGTTTGAGTGGTAGCTATGAGACTATTGCAGCAAAGAGTAGGAACGCCCTAAGGATGAGAGCTTATTTAAGAGTTTCTGATGACAGATAGTATTTTACTCTGTATAATGTTCCTAGTGTTTGATGAGTTGTTTTAACCATATGTGATACATGGTGGTCAAATTTCAACTGGTCATCTATAATGACACCTAGTAATTTTGTGTGTTTTACTAGTTCTACCCTGGTTTTGCTGGCAGTGGTGATAATGAATAGTATTGCCTTTGCAGAGATATGTTTTGGAGCAAAGAGAAGTATTTGTTTAGGGATCAGGGTTTAGTAGTAGGTGTGAATTATTTAGCCATGTTTTAATAGATAGGAAGGATTGTTGTGTAAGGTTTTGGAGTTTAGAGAGAGTTTTGGCAGAGTCGATTAGTATCGGGTCATCAGTGCACTGAACTAGGGTAGCATTTGTTGTAGCAGTGTAGAGGTCATTGATGAAGATGTTTAAAGGTATGGGGCCTACTATAGATCCTTGTGGGACACCAGTAGTTACTCGAAGGAAGGTGAGGAAAATCATATTTTCATTCCATCACTTGTGCTCTGAATGAGTGGTAGCTATGAAATCATTGCATTAAACAGATGGAGAACTCTAAGGATGACAGTTTATATAAGAGCTTCTTGTGAGAGACAGTGTCAAAAGGTTTTGAATGACCACAACGCTATTTTCTTTAAAATCCACATGAAATCTAGTCATCTAGTATATTGGCAAAGAATACAAGCATACATTGTTAAGATAACTGGGTTTAAGGAATGGTTACTGAAAGAAATCAAAATATTTCTAGACATAAATGACAATGATAGTACTTCTAAAGTTATTGTCTGGGATATGCTGAAATCTTACATTTTTGGTAAAATCAAAACCTGGTACCTAAACAAACAAAAGGAATGGGATAGTACGCTATTGAGAATACAATCAAAAATTGATGAACTAAAAAGAAATCTAAATAATAAAGACATAAACACAAATACAGAACTGAAACAATTAAACCTTGATTACAAGGAAATTCTTAATCACAAAGTGGCAATAAATTTAGAAAGAATCAAATTACAGTCTTACTCTGTTAACCCATAAAACATGTATAGATTAGCTGTGAAATCAAAAAACTTAACAAATGTTAAACATATAAGGGAAATTGCTGATGAAACTAAAAATAAAACTAAAATTGTAACAGATTTAGAAGATATTTTTGAGACTTTCAGAAGACATCACAAAATAATAAATAACACAAATCCAAATATTAATAACAACGTCCCAAAAAATAACTTCTTAAATGAGAACATAGACAACAAACTATCAATAGAACAGAATGCCAAACTTCTCAAACCAATAACATTAAGTGAACTAAAAGAGAGGATTCAAAGCCTTAAGAACAATAAAAGCCCCAGGATTAGATGGATTAATAGGAGAAATTTATAAAGTACTCACAGACGATACATTAAAGATACTTTTACAAGCTTCTGAGGAATTTTGAAAAAAGACAAGCTCATTCCCTTCCTGGAAATATATTATGATTTCCCCTATACTAAAACAGGACAAAGACCCCAAAATAGTAACTTCATATTGTCCCATTTCACTATTAAATGTAGACTATAACATTTTGACATCAATATTAGCTAACAGATTAAATTAACTGATGCTTAACATAATAGATGATAATCAAACAGGCTTCATCTTAAATAGAAGAGTACAAGACAATGTTATCAGACTCCTTTCCTTAGAAGATCATGCTAACAGGAAAAAAAAAGAATTATCAGTTATTAGCCTAGACTTAAACAAGGCTTTTGACTCTATAAATTGGTCCTATTTTTTAAAGTATTAGAAGTATATAACTTCTCCCCTGACTTTATTGATATAATTAACAGATTATATGTTAACTCAATATCATACATCAAAATTGACACTTTTTTATCAGGTCCCCTCAACATCCTAAAAGGCACTAAACAAGGCTGCCCACTCTCCCCCTTATTATTTGCCCTATCGGTAGAACCTCTAGCTAACTTCATAAGAGCAAATTCTAATATAGGGATTTTTCTGTTAGTCCAAGCTACATTTCTAAAATACAACTTTTTGCGGACGATGTCATGCTAACAATTGGAAATATAGTTTCCTCTATAGATCATATAACAAAATCCCTGCACGCTTTTGAAGAGGTTTTAGGCCTAAGCTTTAATCACACCAATACAGAAACATTATTAATAAATAAAAAAGTAAACACTTTACTAAGAAAACTCAACAATTTTAACTGGGCAAATGACACCATTATGTACTTAGGAATATACATAAAGTCAAACTGGGAATAATACTTTAAAAACAAATTACAAATACCTATTATCCACAGTTAAGGAATTTTTAGTTAGATGGAATAAAATGTATTTCATGATAGAAGAAAGACTATCATTAATACAAATGATCATATTACCCAAAATTGTGTTCTACTTCCAAACTTTAATTGCCTCCCCATCCAAAAAGTTAACGAAGCAATTAAATTCTATGTTAATAAATTTCCTATGGTTTCCTCAAAAGCCAAGAATCAGCCATGTTTATCACTACAGAAGCTGGAAAGATGGGAGAATAGCATTCCCAAATTTAGAACTTTATGCGGAATCGACCATACTTAATGTGATGAGCCAATGGTTAAACTCCAAATATAGTACTAATTGGAAAAATCACCATGTAAGTATCTTATTATCTGACATAGGCACAAATATTGACAATAATATGTTCTCAGAAAATAAAAAATTCTTTCTTGTTGTCAAAGAACATTTCTACAATACCAGTAAGAATAAAAAAAATCTCTTTTCACTAATTACAAATTAAATAATTTTTAAAAGATAATAAAAATCATATGACAAAAAGCTTAATATTTTTAATATTTCCCATAGCATACACGAAGACATGTCTGGACTCTTTCAACGTATCTAAAATAAAAGTAGTGGAAGAAAATGGCTTAGTTTTCTGGCATCAGTTTCTCTGCAATAATAATATCCATGAACCATGTTCTCTTATGGCCAGATATAACATAAAGCACAACAACTGGTTGAACATATAAATATTTAGAGAATATATAGTTAATGAATTCAAAATATGTCATATCACCAGCTCAACACCTTTACCTAAAATACTTTCTCTTCTTTGTGAAATAAACACTTTATAGTTTGTTAATAATAGTCTATCATTGTCAAGTATATATAAATCTTTAAGAAGCAATATGCAAATCCCAGAGGACTCCATATGGAATTTCACAGAATAAACAAATCCATTTTTTCAGGTAGTGATAAAGAATTAGTACTTAAATCAATTAGTAGCACAACGTCATCCCCTTCTTGGAAAATCTTCATTTGGAAATAAATCCATAGGAGCTTTATTACCCCACTTAAGATGGACTTGATATAAAAAAATAATCTTAATAAATGTTGGAGATGTGAGGAAATACTTTGTGTGGATTGGATACACGTTTCTTACATGTAAAATAGTAACTCCATTCTGGATAGAGTTCAGAAATTTCATAAAAGCATTGTGGTCGGACAAGTGTGGAGTATCTGACCCATTATTACTGTTTAATGCACCGATACCAACACATATCCCCAAAATACAGGTGCACCTTCTTTGGTCCTTGCTTACAATTGCAAGAAAAATCATTACGTCAAATTGGAAGTGTAAAAAAATCCTGTAATTTACAGATTTTTTTACTATTAGCTAAACTTGTATGCAGTAGGAAGTTGCAAACTATTTCAGTAAGAACTACTAAGATACATAAGACATTAACTTGGTTGAAGCTTGACAAACTACTAGATAAAATGTAATCACAACAACAACGTTATATCTGTTATGGACATTGTAAATAGTTATTGTTCCATGTTATGATGTTTTTAAGACATATATTGTGCATATTTATATATCATATTTCTTGTATTATTTTATTTCATGAAAATCAATAAAAAATGTTAAAAAAAAGTTTTGACAAGACTAGGAAGACTAGGCTTCCTACATTTATTTGGTATTTATGTTATCTGACATAACATTTACAGTGTGAGTCCATGGTCTCCAGAGGCTATACTTCCTTGCTTATACTTCTTCACAAAGTCTTCTCTTCAGTAGTGATTCCATAATTCCCCTACAATGCAGGACATATAGCTAGCTCTTATCTTATAGATTGCTTCTATTCCCCTTTTTGATTTTCCAACAACTTATCCAGTATAATTTTTAAAAGGGTTAGTTAGTGTTATTACCAGTTTTCCCTGGAGTTGTTTAATTGTTTTAGGGTAAATTCTATCAGGGTCATTGACTTGTCCAGCCTTAGATTCTAGAATTATTTCCTGGCCTAGTATCATCCTTTTATCCTGGGCATATCTCAAAATAATTAATCTTTTGTCCTGATCATTCTTCTCAGCCTTTCCTCAAGAAAACATATGACATAATGTTTGACAAGCGAACAGAATGTTTAACCCAAGGTAAAACTTGAGAATGAAAAGCGTTAGTGCTTATATTTTTTGTGAACTGCATAATATCATAAATTAGTGTGAATTCATGCTTTAAAATTGCTTGGGCATTGTATTAAACTACTTTCTTCTGCAAATGCAGTAGCTCTGCGATACCTTAAAATGAGTTATTTACTGAATAAAGTATGACAGTTAGGAGGTATGATCCTGGGCATTTCTACATCATTTATATAATAAATCTCCTTCTCTTCATTCATGGACACTGAGTAGAAGCCTTACCTCCACAGCCCTTCATCTTTACCATCATTTATTGTTCACTCTATTAATTCTATTATGGTCATAAGTTGCATAACCTGGCACTTACTATTGTTAAATTTGAATCCATTTTCTTTTGATCACCTAATACTGCTATTCATAGAACCATTTATGTGTGTATCATTCTTGTCTGATGTGGCCAAAAACCCAACTCTGCAGTAATCAGCAAATTTATTCATCCAACACTCCACCCTTTGTTTTTCTTGGCTCTCTGTCTATGAACAGTGAAGTCTCATAATAAGAACTGCCTTTTGAAACATTATTCTGTTATTATTCTACTTTAGAAATGCATTTTAACATCTGTACAAAATCCCAGTAGACAGGTATGGTGAAACAGCAAAAAAAGCTGAATGAATCTCACTGAAGCTGAAAGAGAGACTATACCTGGTTATAATTAATAGTTATATTTAATAGGGTGTATGATGCTTAGCTGGTTTTGTAGGAAAATCATTTTATGTTCGCATTACACATTTAGCTTACCAGTTTCTACAGTGATCTATTTGAATGTCAGACTACCTGCTATAACATTCAACAATACCTGATGTAGATCCCTCCTTTCTAGGGTGGATTAGACTTTAAGTGGCCAGAGGTATTATTGGTATAGCGGAAACCAAGACTTGACCACCAGGTGGTCATCTGACTTAGCTGTTGAAGATTTATTCTTGTTTTTCCTTTGCCCCAGATTATTTCTGAATGCAAATATGTAAGGAATGCAGACTCAGGATCCGCTGGTGCTTGTGTTCCATCACTGCTGAATGATGATAATATTTTGTCTTCATGCAGACCATCTACCCAAGGGTAGCCATCTGGTCTCAATCAGCTCCACTAGAGGAGAAAGCTGAGATGCAGAGCTCTACCCATACCCTCCTGAGATCTGACAGCTAATCACCTGCTGCTCTGCCTTACCTCTTCAGGCGAGGACCTAAGGAACTGGGTGTGCTACTTGAATGAGGCTCCATTATTTACACCATAATCAGGGTTACAACTTCTATGTCACTGGATCCATTTTTTCTTTTTTTAAAAATAAGAAATCACCAAACCTGTTATGAATCAATCCACGAATAATGTTGCAATCCACATAGAAGCAAAGTGCGGCATTGTGAAACTGGGTGTAGGAGGTGGTTGTCCTAGTTGTATAAGTTAGTGCACATGTATAGGCTATGGATAACTGTAATAAACTATTCAGGGCTTGAATGTTATGCCACAATAGCCTAAACATGAATTATCTGCGTCTGTGCAGAAAAAATGAAGCTAACAGCAATATAAGGGCATAATTTTGTTTTTATTCACAGCATGCTACTTCTCACATACCAGTGATTGCCATTTGGATCTATAATTCTTTCTGAGGCCCACTTATATATCTATATCTATCTATCTATATATATATATATATATATATATATATATATATATATATATATATATGTATGTATAGGCCCTTGCCCTCAAACTTAACTAAATCTGCTTAATAGCTAAATGCTTGATATTCTCCTTACATTTCTGAAGTTTTTTTATTCTTCTGATTTGTCAGTTTTGTCTTTTTCAGCTTTTTTTGCTGTATCTTTTTTTTTTTTTTTTTTTTTTTTTTAATTATGCCTACTTAGTCACCATACTTCATGACCATGCATTATTATAACTCTAGGAAATTATTCTTTTTAATGTACTTATCAGCATCACAATCTTCACCACAGAATCTACAGTAGGAATGGAAAATGATGATAATGAAATAATACACAAAACAGCTGAATATGCAGCTCTTTATGTAAATGAACTTGCTACGGTTCTTATTTTGAGGTCTCCTCTTTGAATGGAAGTACTTCATTTGTAAATGATATGTTTCTGCTTTGGAGAGTAATTCATTTTCTGAATTCATATGTTCCTGTCTGTTAAAATTACAGAATGACTTCATAATTGTACATAAGGAATTGATCTGTGGGACAGAGAAATAAGCATGTTTGTACACATGTAAGAGAATCCTTAATGATTAACTGTAAAAAAAAGATTCAGATGGCTTTGGAACGTTTCAGACTGTTCTGTCACCGAGTTAAATGGATGCCCTTTCACAACACCACTTAACCATGCACTAGCAATGAAAATGTAAGCTGAAATATGTCTGTAGTAATCCAGGAAAAACAAGTTCAGTCATTCATTTAAAATCCCTGAAACAGCCGGATGAAATTTTTTTTGGACTTGTGCCAAGGGAAAGAGCACTAATATATATATATATATATATATATATATATATATATATATATATATATATATATATATACATACAGATAGCAATCATTCTATTTGCACATTTATCAACTCAACTGTTTGCTAATCCACCTAATGAGTACATATACTTTATTGCGAGCATCCATTGTTAGAGGGTTACTAAATAAGGGCTTTATTGAACAAAGTGAAACATGTTCACCTCTCCATAAAGCTTAAAATGGCAACATAATTTCTATTAGGCTAAATATGCAGAAAAAAAAAATCACTGGTGATACCTAGAGGACCCAAGGAAAAGTCAGACGTTCCTTGCCGAAAACATGCTATAAACATTAGGCGTATTACCTGAAGATAGTTGTGTTAGAATATAAAGAAGATTAAAATATTTGCATGGTCATGTGCACATATAATCAGAGCAGGCAAATATATGAATGAAGGGAGAAGGAGGAAAGACAATGGATCTTGTAAGAGTATTATATATTTCTGGCTTGTGGATAGACGAGAACACTTGATTTGTTGTTTTTGGTATGTTCTATTTCAGTGCTTTATGCAGGTGCACTACTTACCGTGGAATACCTGTAATTCAATTGCAGATGCAACACTTTTTTGTGTAGCTTGATATAAAAGGCATAGCATGCTAACATTCTATGGGGGCTGGCTTCCTTAACTAAGCAACTTACCATATAATAATAATAATATAAAGGCATTATAAGTAAAATGAAAGTAAGATTTTTGATCTAGATATTCATCATTCTCTTGTCATTTGTGATTCACATTTTCATAAATGACAGAGTTAAATATTTTGAGGGGCATGGCATTTAATGTAATGGCATACAGAAACGTACATTATCACTGTTTGTATTTAATATACTAGACAGAGTGTATAACTAATTGCTTGCTAGTAATTATGAAGACATGCAATATTTCCATATGTGCATTAGTATTTGCAAAACCAAGTGACTTACAATCACTTGCATGATATAAGGTTGAATATTAGGAAGTAATAATAAACACTGGCGTTGATATATGCAATGTAAGGATGTATACTTGATAGATATTCACTTTTATTTATGATATTAATTATACAAACAATCAAAGCTTTTGATTTTTTTAATTGCTTTAAATATCACAATAAACAAGCACTCAGAAAGGAATTTCTTGATGTCTTGTGAAAGCTGAACTTCAAGTCTGACTAAAATAATAGTGCAATGGCACTACGTGTGAGTTGTGCAATTTCTAAGTAATAAAAAGTTTGTGAAACTTTAGTGAAAACTATAATTCTGACTTTGGGTGCATTGTAATACATTATAGTATTCATATAAAGACTGTGAATGCACTGACTATTGTCAGAATAAAGAATACTTTTTACTGATAGCATTGCTGTTTGTAGTTTTCTAATAGCATATACCATTCACAAGATGTTCACAAAACATTTGTTTAACTTGTGCTTTGCAACTTGGATTTTCAGAAAATGGTCTGGACTAACAATGTCTGTAGACTGCTAGAGGTGTAACTATCTACGTGCTTGATTAAACCTGACAGTTCAAAGAGCAGTGACTGAATTCCAGAAAGCACCAGTCTGACCTTGACATGAGTATATAATTAAATATAAGTGTGCCATTGTACATTCATCAGCTAGTACACCAAAACATGATATTTCAGTAGAAATTTCCATACCACCCAGGGTGCCTTCATAAAAAGAGAGCTTTCTGTGTTTTGCTGGTTTAATTCTATATAATAACATTTCAGCACACTGCCTCATCTACATCTTTAATGATTTCCCCTTCACTGACCTCCAACCACCAGTCCTGTCATGACTAATAAGCCTATTCATTCTCCTGCAGGGTGATAGCTGAGGATGCGAGCCATTCATTCAGGCAATCATCAAGTTTTTGCTATTATATCCCTAAAACCCACCCATGTTGCCTGATGCATATACTTGTATAGACAGGGGCCTGCTATGCTTTCCTCTGTGGGTTTGTACATTCTCATTCATACCCCAATGCCTTCTTCTGTGGGTGTGCAGATTCTCATACATGCCCCACTGCCTTCCTCTGTGGGTGTGTACATTCTCATACATGCCCCAATGCCTTCTTCTGTGGGTGTGCACATTCTCATACATGCCTCAATGCCTTTGTCTGTGGTTGTGCACATTCTCTTACATGCCCCAATGCCTTCTTCTGTGGGTGTGCACATTGTTTCACATGTCCTGTTGCCTTCCTCCATGGGTGTGTACATTCTCACACATGCCCCAGTGCCTTCAGCTGTGGGTGTGTACATTCCCATACACGCCCAGGTCTATATTAAATGAACAAAACAACATAGGTTCATAGGTTGGTACTAGGCTATTGACCCTAGGGCCTATGCAAGCCTAGCCATAACAATTCCCTGGCTATTTCTTCCCACAGTATTTACTTCCCTGGACCCCTGTCTAGCAGGTGAATTTCCTATCTCCCATCCAGTCATCAAGGTTCCTTTTGAAGAGGGCCAAAGAGGTGCTCTGCTTGACATGCATGGGAAGTCTGTTCCAGAGTCTGAGGAGTCACTGGGTCAGGAACCTATCCCTCCAGCATGTTTTGTTCATTGTGATGACAATGTTTAGATCCCTGGATCATGTGGCTCTGAGGGATTGGGATTTCTTTAAGTGTAGCATGTCCAACAGCTCTGGGTTTGACATGGCCTTGTATGTTAAGCAGAGAGTAACATAACGTCTGAGTAGATGATATGCGACAGAGTATAGGTGGAGTTTTTTTAGATGGTCAGCATAGGGCATCTGCTTTAGGGCTGTGATTCTTTTAGTGAGGTATTTCTGTGGCCTTTCCAGTTGTTGCAGATGTCTTGAGAGGTACATATGAAACAGGGCGTTGTATTCTATAATAGGTCTAATATGGGATGAGTACAGTGGGACAATGACCTCCTTTTTTCTGGATGAAAAGCCCTTAGTAATGAGGTGCACCACATAGAAGGATTTCCTGACTGTTGTGGCAATGTGGTTATCGAAGGCGAGACCACTGTCCACCTGTATCCCTAAGTCTCTTATCACACTTTTGGTGTTTAGTGTACTGCCACCTATGTGGTAATTCATGGGTACATGTTTTTTCCCAAAGGAGATAACTATACATTTCTTGGCATTGAGCTTGAGCCCATGCTGTGGCACCAAGCATCTGTTTCTGTAAGGTATTTTTGTAGAATATCCACATCATTTGAGGATTCAACAATGGCTCCCAGTTTGCAGTCACCTGCGAACTTTGTTAGCCAGAGTCCCTTAGTGTTGGCCTGTATGTCAGAGAAGTAGATGCCAAACAAGAGCAGTCCCAGGACTGAACCCTGAGCTACTCCACTTGTCACTTGTCTGGAGCTGGATTTGGAGTTGGCTATATTTAAAGTGTGGGTTCTGTGAGTAAGCCCGTTGGCAATCCATCGAGTGACGCAGGGATTAATGCCCAGCTTAGTAAGTTTATCTATGATTCCAGAGTGGGGGATGGTATTGAAGGCCTTGGTGAGGTCCAGATAGGCTGTGTGGACCACCTTACCCTTGTTCATGGCTCTGGAGACTGATTCAAAGAAGTCAATCAGGTTCAGGAGACATGATCGGCCCTTCACAAACCCAAACTGCATGGGGTCCAGTGTTTGAAGGTTGCCAGTGTCTTTATTTGTAAGTTCCATGATAATATGTTCCATGGGCTTGCAGATCATGCTCATCAGACTGATGGGGCAGTAGTTCTTGGGATCCAAGGTGGATCCCCCCCTTGTGGAATGGGATAACTGTAGCTGTGCACCACACAGTGGGCATGAAACCTGAGGTGAGGTTATGATTAAACATGACACTTAGTTGAGGTGCCAGTTCAGGCTGTTGTTGGGTGGCACACTGGTGTTGTGAGCTATGTGACACTTTGGTTGTGATTGGTGTTTGCTTACGTTTCAGCTTTGGAGGTCCTTGTTGCTTGGGCAGGTTAATGTTAAGGGCCTCCACATATGTGGGTTTAGTGTTGCTATGTATGGGTGTTGGTGATGTGGGTTTAGAAGGGCTATGTGTTGCTTGAGCTGTAGTGCGGGTGTTAACCTTCTTCTCTTGACTGTCTAGCACAATCTTGGGTGGAGAAGTGCTTTGCTTCCAGTTTGGCTATGTAAGTGCATCTTTCGCAGGTTGTAGTGTTGGATGGTAGAAGGAGAGGGTTGTCTGTGTACATGGGGCAATTGCTGCATTGCCCCAGAATCCCAAGATTTACCAGGTGGACAGGAGAATTCACTGGAAGCTGACCCTTGGACATGACTGGTTTGGTGCTTTTTTTCTTGTAAAGTACAAGAGCTGTTTTCCCTTACCCTAGCAAGGTACTTTGCAATTATAGGTTGTTTAGTGCCTACAATTAATTTCTCCTTATTAACAAGGAGAATTGAGTGCTTGTATCAGTTTAAAACATTCCTAGTGCTTTCAAGTAGGTTTTAAAGCAAGTGTTAGTCACAGGGATGCTTAAAGTTAAGATGAAAAAAAAAATGGTTTATCCTAAACACTGCAGTGTGCACTAGAGGAGTTACATGTGAAAGTAGGTAACTTAAGTTTTACCTGTCTAAAAAGTTAAGTTTTAGTGGAGAGTCGCTATTTTTAAAACAGCAAGATAGATTGAAAGGGGGTGGTCACTTTTGTATTCTGGTACTATGGAATACAGTAGGATGCCCAATAAATTTAAATAGTTGAAGTGGAGTGATTTCACAAAATGATAATTTTGTGCTTACTCACACATGCCAGTAAAAACAGAGAGTAAATGAGATATATGGTCAAATTAACATAAGGAGAAGGCAACTAGAAAGACAGTAGTGTTTAAGAACACTACAGTAACCAGGTGGGAGTTGGGGAAAAAATTCTGCCTGACCCACATGAGACAGAGCTGTGGTCTCTTTTCAAGTTTTAATATGCAGTTAAAAGCAGAATACAAGTAAAACACAAGGTAAATAAAACAAATCACCGTATTCAAAATAGAAAAAGGCAATAAAGTAATACAACAAATAAAAAGCAAACTAACCTTTCATTAACAGCAACGTGTAGCAGAGTCTGGGTGAGCCTTTCTAGTGAAGCTCTGAAATGTTTTATTTTACCCCTTAAATAGAAGGTTTAGTTCCTAGCTCCACCCCCCAGTTCACAGATGATTAACCTTAACTTACCTGTTCTTATTGACCTGTACTAATTTCTGCCTGACTCACAAGAGACAGAGCTGTGGTCCCTTTTCAATTTTTAATATGTAGTTAAAAGCAGAATACAAGTAAAACACAAGGTAAATAAAACAAATCACAGTATTCAAAATAGAAAAAGTCAATAAAGTAATACAACAAATAAAAAGCAAACTAACCTTTCCCTCACAGCAAAGTGTAGCAGAGTCTGGGTGAGCCTTTCTAGTAAAGCTCTGAAATATTTTATTTTACCCCTTAAATAGAAGGTTTAGTTCCTAGCTCCACCCCACAGTTCACAGATGATTAACCTTAACTGACCTGTTCTTTTGACTTGTACTAATTTCTGCCTGACTCACAAGAGAAAGAGCTGTGGTCTCTTTTCAAGTTTTAATATGCAGTTAAAAGCAGAATACAAGTAAAACACAAGGTAAATAAAACAAATCACAGTATTCAAAATAGAAAAAAGCAATAATAATACAACAAATAAAAAGCAAACTAACCTTTCCCTCACAGCAAAGTGTAGGAGAGTCTGGGTGAGCTGTTCTAGTAAAGCCTTTCTAGTAGGACAAAAGAGCAAATGCTCTTTCATTGACAGATAAATGCTGCAACCACAAAACAGTGAAGTTACGGAACAGCATTTTTTTCCCCAGGGAAAAATAAATCGCTGCTCAAAAAAAAAAAAAATAAAAAAAATGTAAAGACAAAATAAAATGAGGGGCTTTGCCACCCCCCCCAACGCTTAAATATACCAACTCTGAGACTGTACCACAGTGGAGGAAATGGCAAAGTCCTAAGAACGGCCTAGCAATTTTTTTTCCTGGGAAAAAAAAATCGCTGTTCTGTACCTTCGCTGTTTTGTGGTTTCGGCTTTTATATGTTGATGAAAGAGCATTCGCTCTTTTGTCATTTCATTCATTTAATATAGACCCACATGCCCCAATGCCTTCCTCTGTGGTTGTGCACATTCTCTTACATGCCCCAATGCTTTAGTGTGTGTGTGTGTGTGTGTGTGTGTGTGTGTGTGTGTGTGTGTGTGTGTGTGTGTGTGTGTGTGTGTGTGCACATTCTCACACATTCCTCAATGTCTTCCTCTGCGGGTGTGCACATTCTCACACATGCCCCAGTGTCTTCCATTGTGGGTGTGTGCATTCTCATACATGCCATAATGCCTTCCTCTGTGGTGTACACATTCTTGCACATGCCTCAATGCCTTCCTCCATGAGTGTGTACATTCTCACACATGCCCCAATGCCTTCCTCTGTGGGTGTGTACAGTCTCACACATGCCCCAATGTCTTCCTCTGTCTTTGTGCACATTCTCAAATGTGTTTGATGAAGGCTTTGGTGTGACAGTAGGTTAGTGCAGCCAAACACATTAACCCTGCCCCTAGACAGCATGCTGTATATCTCTTCTCCAGTAGGCATTGACACTATAGCAAGCTGGACCTCCCGTCTTTCCCCAAGATGGGTGAGCTGATATCAAGCCAATCACTCCCACCCTCTTCTGCCTGATCAATTTCAGGTAATGTGGTCATCATTAAGGCTTTTTATCTGTTTATGCAATGGACCTATTCATCTACCATGTGAGTTTTTTCTTTTCGTTTCCACTTTATTTGGAACCTGGTCCTAGTGTAAACACATCAGAAGGTTTTTATTAAGCTCAATGTTTCATAATATAGCTAGATTTCCCTCTAATATGCATACTGATGAGACTTAGTAGAATCAAAACCTGTTTCTAGCTATAGGAGCTCATCATGTTGGCCTGAAAGCATTATTAATGACTTATGTTTGACTGTGTATTCATAAGACAGTATGCTGAAACATTATTATTTTCAAGTGAAACCTACATATCGTCCATGACACTTTCATAAAAGGACGTTTGCATATGTCTTTGCACGTATTTAAGTGTTTTATCAGGTTGGCTCCTATTTGTATCTGCACACTGTGGTGTTGTATAATTATTAATAAGGTGTATTCCTGTCAAAGCTTTCATTCCATCATCTCTTTCCTATCATTGTATAGCATTATTCAATAAACATGCATGTTTATAAAATGCATTGAAGTTCATCCTTACTTGTTAAGGTTTTATGAATAATTAAAGGTCAGTCATGGAATATTCTAGAATATTCTGTGTGTCAGGAGAAAAATGTTCTTACTGTACAACAATGTATTTAAAGTAATACTATAGTATGTGCCAAAGATGCTTTTAAGAAAGTGATTTCACATTATTTTGTTATTTTGTTTTTTTCAATCATGCAAATGCCACTGAGTAAAATAACTTTTTTTTTCTTAGGGAGACCTGTGGAGAAAATGCCCACAGTCTGAATACTTTATAAAGTGTAACATTTTGTTTACAGTGTCAGAATAGTTTTGCATACCATAAGCTAAACTCAGCTAGTAACATATAAACATCACGATAATTCTAGAATTAACACTTGTCCCATTTATATCACATGATGCAATGCTAATGAAAAAGATGACATAAAGTTTTAGTGTATCTTTAGATGGCTGTTGAGGTGAAAACCATATTTCTTATGGCACATATGCCAATGGAGACAAGATACATGGGGGCAGTCTGCATATTAACCTTGGTTCTTGTTCTATCAGCTATAGGTCCCCCTCTATGACCCAGGAAACCCATACCATGTATTTAAACTTATTGGAAACATTTACCATCAAACCCAATCCCATATTCATGGGTGACTTCAATTATCACACTATTAACTATGCCAATGATAACCAAAAGGCATTCTTTAGCTATGTCTGCAACCTTAAAAGTAATAAACAATTGTGTGCAGAGCTCATTGTAAATGAAGCCACCTATACTGAGCCAGAAAATATAGCAAACCTACTGACTGACAAATTTAGCTCCAACTTTACCCTCTCTTCCCCTCAACCTGCCCTAAGGAAATACCATCAAATATAACTCCCCCTACTATCACTAGGGACAGATCCTTAATGCTCTCTCTAAGGCCAAGAACACTGCATCAATGGGCCCAGACAATATTCCAGGATACCTTTTAAATAGCAAGAAACATGACCTATCAGGCCCTCTGAAATTGCTATTTAATTGTATCCTCCAAACAGACTTAACACCTCATGAATGGAGAACAGCAACAGTCATCCCTCTGCACAAAAGTGGGCCATCTACAGACCCTGGGAACTACAGACCCATACATCCCACTAGTCTTATATGCAAAGCCAGGGAAAGAATTATCATGGAAATGATCAATAATGATATAGTAAACCTCCAGACACTGAACCCAACCCATTTTGGTTTCATCAAGGGCAGGTCATGCCTATTCAATATGGTGGACTTCTTTGAGAAGGTCACCAAAGCAATGGATGAGAGCAAAATGGTTCACGCTGCTTACCTTGACCTGGCCAAGGCATTCGACAAAATACCCCACTTGAGCATCACTGATAAACTCAAGAGGTTAGGTATAAACCCGTATGTCACCTGTGGATAGCCAACTGGCTCACAGACAGTATGCAGGAAGTTAGAATTGGACAGTCCCTCTCAGAAAGAGGCCAGTAACAAATGAAGTCCCTCAGGGATTGGTCCTTGGACCACTCCTTTTTGGCATTTACTTCTTTGAAGTCAAGGCAAGTGTCAGTGGTCTCTGTCTGACTAAATTTGCACATGCTTGCAAATTAGCAGCTGTCATTGAATCCCAGACCAACACAAATGTTCTATAGGAAGGGCTGACACAGACAAACAACTGGTGTCAGAGCCATGGACTAAAACTAAATGCCAAGAAATGCGTAATAGTATGCTTTGTGAAATCATCCACTACTTGTAACTATCATATTGACAACACATCCCTTAGAGTTGACCCAATTATCAGGGACTTAGGGACGCACATAGACAATAATGTAGCCTTTGACCATCATGTGTCTACAATAGTGAGGAAATCATTCTATGTTGTGCAACTTATAAATGAAGGTATAACATCTAGGTCCAAGGAAGGCATTGTTTCACTGCTTTCGTTTTTCATGAGACCTATAATTGAGTACAATGTCTCCTTTGGTATATACCTAACCAAGCATATTCAACAAATGGAATGTCAACAGTCTTTCCTCACTAAAAGAATACAGGGTGTAAGTAAAATGTCCTATTAAGACTACCTCAAGGCCTTATCCCTGAATTATTTCTCCTACAGCTTGTTGAGGGGAGTGATCTACATCTGGAATACAGAACATTGTCAGACCCCTCGCTGATGGACCTCCTGCATATCCACAAAACAAACAGCACCAGAGTTATCCATTCTAAAGACTTAAACCTTACCTGTATTATAAATATGGCCTACTGGAGAAACAGGTATGTATAGGTTCATAGGTTCATAAGTAGGCACTAGGCTATCGGCCCAAGGGCCTAAGTAAGCCTAGCCAACAAGGTTCCCTGGCTTACTCCACCCAAGAAAGTTAATTTCCTGTGCCCCTGTCAAGCAGAGCCACAGAAGTGATCCCAGGGGTGCATTTCCTTTTTCTCATCCACTCATCAAGATTTTTCTTGAAGAATGCTAATGAGGAACTTTGCTTGACGTAGATGGGTAGCTTGTTCCAGGGTATGGGAAGTCTCTGGGACAGGAATCTATCCATCCAGCATGTCCTGTTTATTGTAGTGACAAGGTTTTGGTCCTTTGAGTGTGTAGCTCGGAGGGATTGAGATTTCTTTAGGTGTAGCATGTCCAACAGCCCTGGATTTAACATAGCTTTATATGTTAGGCAGAGATCTCCTCAGAGCAAGCGATATGCTACAGAGTAAAGTTGGAGTTTTTTGCGATGGTCAGTATAGGGCATCTGTTTGAGGCCAGTAATCCTCTTTGTGAGGTACTTCTGTGGCCTTTCCAGATGCTGCAGATGTCTTGTGAGGTACATTCCAAAAGGGGCGTTGTACTCTATAATGGGTCTAATGAGTGCCGAGTAGAGGGGAACAATGACCCCTTTTTTCCTGGATGAGAACCCTTTTGTGATGAGGTGTGCCACATAGAAGGATTTCCTGACTACTGTGGCGATGTGGTTATCAAAGGAGAGACTACTGTCCACCTGGGTCCCAAGGTCTCTTATCACACATTTGGTGTTAATTAAACTGCTGCTTATGTGGTAGTTCATGGGTACAGAGTTTTCACCAAAGAGGATAACAATGCACTTTTTGGCATTGAGCTTGAGGCCATGCCTCTGACCCCAGGCACCTGTCACAGTGAGGCCCTTCTGTAGGATGTCCACATCATTTGGGGACTCGACTATGGCTCCTAGTTTGCAGTCATCTGCAAACTCCATTAGCCAGAGGACTTCTGTGTTAGCCTGTACTTCAGAGAAGTAGATACCAAACAGGAGAGGTCCCAGGACTAAACTCTGTGGTACTCCACTTGTCACTGGTTTGAAGTCAGATTTGGAGTCTGCAACTTTTACAGTGTGGGTTCTGTCAGTGAGCCAGTTGGCAACCCATCTTGTGATGTAGGAATTTATACCTAGTTTTGTGAGTTTAGCTATAATTCCACAATGGGGGATAGTGTCAAAAGCCTTGGCGAGGTCAAGATAGGCTGTGTAAACCACCTTACCCTCATCTATGGCTTTGGTGACTGCCTCAAAGAAGTTGATCAGGTTCAAAAGGCATGATCTGCCTTTCACAAACCCGAACTGGGTGGGGTCCAGAGTTTGGAGGTTACCAATGTCTTTATTTATGAGTTCCATGATGATATGTTCCATGACCTTGCAGACCAGGCTCGTCAGGCTAATAGGGCGATAGTTCCCTGGATCAGTGGTGGCTCCCCCTTTGTGGAGTGGGATAACTGTTGCTGTGCGCCATTCAGTGGGCACAAAGCCTGATGTGAGGCTATGATTGAACATGGTGCTTAAGTGGGGAGCCAGTTCGTTCTGAAGTTTGTATAAAACGCAGCCTGGGATGTTGTCCGGTCCCATGGATGCTGTGTTTTTGGTTTTAGAGTGCAGCTTTTACCTGCATAGATGTGATTACAGGAACTCTGCTTTCTTCCTGTATAGATATGGGCCCTTTAGGGGGAGAGAGAGGGGTAAAGTTAGCACTGAACCTATCTGCCAGGATGTTGGCAGTACCAGTTGGTTCTGTAATTTCTATGCTGTAACTCAGAGCAGATCTGGGTGTTGCCATTGAGATTCTTGACATAGCTATAGAATGCTTTGTGGTTGCCCTTAGAATCAGTGGTGATTTAGTTTTCGTAGCTAGCTTTGGAGGATCTTATAAGGGATCTCAGCTTCTTACTGAGGCTGACCAGGGAGCTCATCCACTCATGGGATTTTACTCTCTTTTGCAACAGTTTCTTCCTTCTGTTGTAGAGTTTGTTTATGACAGGGGACCACCAGATTGGCTTCCTTTTTTTGGAGGATAGCATCTTGGTTCTGTTTGGGATAGCACGATCCATGCGCTTGTGTAAGTGCTTATAGGAGTACATTTGTGTAGGATTCAGCAGTCATAATTGTATTGCCCATCTGCATGGATGTCATGAAATTTGCCACTTCTGTCTTAAGAAGCATGAAATTGGCTTTGAAGAAATTTCTTTACCATGGTTTCCTTAATGGTGGGTGGGGCCGGGATGTGGATATCTAGGGTGATTAGCTTATGGTCGGATCTGACCAACAAGGAGTTGACGTCAGGTGTGGAACACCGGTCATTCATGTTGGTAATGACTAGGTCTAGGATATTGTTACCCCTGGTGGGGGTGTGGATAAGTTGATCCAGGGCATTGGAATTTATGAATTCCAGAAAGCGTTGAGCAAAGGAGTTCGTACATGAGTAGTTTTCCCAGTTAATGGTAGGGTGGTTGAAATTGCCCATTATTAGTGTGTTGGTTTGAACCCTAATATTTTCCAGTATATCAAGAAAAGAGGAGTGGGAATCCTGGGGCATGGTGGGGGATCTGTAGCAAGCTACAATTTGGATTGCAGTTTTACCCAGAGTTAGTTGCACTTGGATAACCTCAGGTGCATTATGTTGCGCAACTAGCCGGGAGGTGTGGATATCCTTAATGAATATGGACACACCTCCGGTTTGGTGTTCTGATCCAGGTTAGATGGCCAAAAAGTGTGGTATAAGTTATAGCCTGGTAATGCAGGGGTGCTGTCTAGATCCTTGAACCAGGTCTCAGTCACTGCACAGATATCGATGTTTTCCATTTTAAGGAGTGCCTCGAGTGAGTGCATTTTGAGATTTGGACTTCTAGCATTGAGTAGCATTACCCTCAGTTTTTGCTTGCCTGTTCCTGTTATGGTCATGACTTTGTCATTTGAACCTTGCCTAAAAAAGGCATTATAGGGGCAGCAAGACCCTTAGCCAATATCTGGAATCCCAGGGGAGACAGGTGCAAGCCATCTCTGGCAAAGCATCATGGTCTGTCGACCATGTCGTCTCAGGCAGACAGATACTGGATCCCCTTCGAATGACACCAGAAGCTTATCCAATTGTTGAAGTCAATCATTTTGTCCTTGTACTGCAGTATCATTCTGGGGGATGGCAGGATGCTACTCAGGGCTAGGGTCATACCTGCCTGGGCTACAAGATCAGAGAGTTATTCCATGTCTCTTTTCATATAGTCCAGGGAGGTATGTCTCAGTTTGTTCACACCAACATGGACAATGACAGAGTCATATTTGTACTTGTTGTGGAGTGACCTGAGTGCGTGGGTTATGTGGTGCATCCTGGCCCAACAGGCAGCTAGCAGTGACCTTCTCCTTGTTTAGCCTGGTGATTGGGACATCAGTGTGCCTGACTATAGAGTCTCCTATAACTAGTGTGTTGGGTACGTTATTTTGCCTTATGGGCTGTGGTTGGGTGGCACACTGAGTCTGTGGGTTATGTGTCATTTGGGTTGTGTTGGGGGGTGGAGGTTTCTTGCGTTTCTGATTTGGAGGTCTCTGTTGCTTGAGCAGATTATTATTGAGAGCCTCTGTGAGTGTTTTTGTGTTTCTATGTGTGGATTTTGGTGGTGTAGGTTTAGTGGGACGATGTGATGAGTGTGGTGTGGTGCAAGTGTTTACCTTCTCCTCTTGACTGTGAAGGTCAGTCTTGGTTGGAGAGAGCTTTACCTCCAATTTGGCGAGATAAGTGCATCACTCAGAGGTTGTGGTGTTGGGTGGTAGGAGGATAGGTTTGTCTGTGTACATGAGGCACTTGCTACATTTCCCCAAGATGCCCAGATTCATCAGATAGACAAGAGAGAACACTGGGAGCTGACCACAGAAACTACCCCATCTCTGAAACAGGCTGTCCATTGATGTGAAGCAGAGTTCCTCCCTAATCCAATTCAAGTGTAACTTGGACAATTTGATGAGGAACAGGAAATTCATCCCTGGCTTGACACCTACAATATGTCTCTAATGGACACAGGCATCTTGTAAATGGTTCATCTCCCAGGCTCCTGCTTGTAAATATTTCATCTCCCAAGTCCCTGCTTGCACTTATTAAGAGTACAAGGACTTGTCAGAGATTTGGAGGTGCATGGCTAGGCTTAAAAATGTCCTTGTGGTCATTAGCCTAATAAACACCTATTGACCTATGAACCTATAAAATAAAAAATTTTCTTACTCCAGCTGGACAGTCCTGTAAAGAAAAAAATTGCTAAAAATCAAATTAGATATGTTTGCTTCAATACCTGTTATGCAAAGACTCAAAGCCATAATGCACCATAAATCATTCAATATCTATGATTCTCTTTAAAATAGATTTTGTGTTGAGTTTATAAGTGCCTAAAACCTAAGAGAAAACCAGGGGGAGGTTGCCATATGCATAATGCTAACCCATCTATTCTACCTTAAAAAATGCAAACACTTTTAACTATGTTGAGGGGATTATGGGATTTTATTACTATAAGCCATAACTTGCAATATCGTACTATTTTCCTAATTAGTTTTGACATACTCTTCATACACATTGGTAAATTGTTGTTGTTACCATCAACCCTATTTTTACAAGGGACTGGGGTGTTGCATCGACATTAGTCAATCTGACCAAATCACTTAGAATCAATGTTTACACCTCCAGGTGACCAGTGGTGCATTTGGTTTTGTTATCCTTTATATTGATAGGGGTAGAAAGAATAGTACTACCTAGTGCTCTTGACCTCCTCTGTCCAAAACTCAAATTCTCTTCCTAATCTATGTCCATATGACATCCAAGTTGTCTATCTTTTTCTGTAAATATTGATTCTTATATGTTAGGGCGGCCACGGTGGTGCAGCGGTTAGCGTTGCCACCTCACAGCAAGAGGTTCTCCGGTTCGATTCTCATCTGGGGTGCCTTCTGTGCGGAGTCTGCATGCCCTCCCTGTGGTCACGTGGGTTTCCTCTGAGTGCTCCAATTTCCTCCCACATCTCAAAGACATGCTGTAGGTGGATTGGATACTCCAAATTGGCCCTAGGCGTGGGTGTATGCATGTGTGTGCCTTCAGTGGAAGGTTGGACGCCGGGCTGACAACTCAACACTGTAAAACTCCACTGCCAATCATGAGCGAACAGGTGATCCGCTGTGGCGACCCCTAACCGGGAAAAAGCCGAAAGAAGAAGAAGAAGATTGATTCTTATACGTTTAAGTGCTTTTCGCATCTCTCACTTGTCCTAGGGCATGAACAGAACATGTATAACTGACCTGTGTTAATTTCTCCGCACTTATGGGAGTGAGACCTTTCTTTGTGTTTTAAACAACAATAAAACCATCAAGTGCCAACCATGTAAAATTCTCATTTATAAGTGCCAAATAACTTTACTACTTTTTCATAGATGAATAGTTGCTCCACGCAATTTTCCACTGGTAACCTGAAATATTAAAACTTTCATCATCCTTCCATCTATTCTTTAAACCTTGTCTAACTGCTTACTTTTTATATATAAAACTCTCTCTATCTTTCCTAACACTAGTCTGGTTCTTGCAGTATGCCCCTACTCACTCACTCGATCACTCTGATTTTGACCCAACCTCCCTTAGGCAAATCAGTCAATTTGACAAAATGAACCATTAAAAATGAGGTATATTGTATTTTGTTTACAATTTTTTAAACTTGCTTCTTTCCTTTGTCACTTCTGTATTTTTGTGTAATGCTTGACCATAAGGTCCAACAGCTCGAAACCATGACGGTCAAATAATTCTAACAATTCCTTATGAAAGTCTGAGTTAGTGACTAGCCCAGTTGGAAATTGGTGATGTCTTAAACCTTTTGGTACCACCTTCTGCGACAAACATTCGCAGAAATATGATATTTCAAGTTGCAGTTTTTTTAGCTTTACTAGATGTCCATCCAAAGATTTAAGTTTAGCTGCTATATCAGATGATAAAATATTAATAATTCAGTAATTACTCATTGGGAATCTGAATATGTATTTAAGAACACAAGTATTAATGATTCGATTATTTATTACACACATTATTTGGATGATAACTTCATCCTGCTTAATGGAGATGCTGAAATTAGTAACTCCATTTTAAAAATGTTTAATGAGTCAACTCAATTCCTACAATTTACAGCAACTTTCAATAAGGAAGCCATAGCATACTTAGATAGCTGGTTATCTAAAAATAGTGATTCAGGTGGTTATGTAGCTAACATCTATAGGAAGAGTACTTATTCCAACTCCTTCTTACATTTTTCAAGTTGCCACCCTCATTACCAGAAGCGCTCTGTGGTTAAAGGGCAATTAGTGAGAGCTGCAGGGATTGTAAGTAATGATCAAGATTTTGTGAAAGAATGTCAATTATTGAAATCCATGTTTCTGCACAGAGGGTATCCAGTAAGGTTATTAGATGACTTAATAAAGGAAGTTCACCACAAGAGACTCAATGGGATATATAAACCCTTGCTGGGGTCTAAACAATCGACCATTGAACTGTCAAGTTCAGTGTTTGACTCAACTGTCAACATGGCATGTAGCCCTGTAATTAATACACAAACTGAAGTAAGCTTTATCACCACATTCAACTTGCACAGCTGTTTTTGTTTGGATATTATTAAAAAAAATTGGGGCTTATTTAGATCCAACTCTACCATCTTTGTAAAAATGGGTGATAGACCTCGGGTAACATTTAGGAGAGGCCAGAATCGAAAGATTTACTTGAACAGCAATGACGTTTTTACCCAAAAATTTCACGGATGTTCAAATGCCAAAGTTGCAATTATTGTAAATTTGTAGCTAATACACACTCAGTAACAGTGGGCGATTTCCACATCAGATTAAGATCAAGATTTAATTACAACTCGAAGATGGTCGTTTATATAGCATGTCAATGTTGTCCTGCATTCTATGTAGGCAATACGGAGCGTAGGCTCCGAGAAAGGATTGATGAACATCAGTATGCCATTAATAAGAAAAAGCAGGACAACACTTTAGCCAAGCATGTCCAGTCTTATATGGACCATAGATTTAAATTTTCAGTCATAGACCAGGTGAATTTAGACATAAGAGGTGGCCCGGCACCCTTACGCTTAGAAGAGCTAGAATTAGTGGCAGATCAAACTAAATGCTATATAATTATCCTGGGTTGAATGAAACATGCTCCATAAGTAGTATTCTCAAGTTAAAGAGTTTAAGACGATGACGCCGTGACTAGCACTAGTTAGTTATGTTTTTAAAAATTGCATGCACTAGGTTTAGTGCTTTTTAAATTATTAGACTATGTATATTTATTTGCATTGTTAATATTTTGTTGAAAGTATGACATTTTGGCACTCTGTCTTGTGCTCGTTAGCTGTATAAATTGTATAAATTATATGCATTTATTTGTATTAGCGGTAAGCTTGTATGTAGCTAAGATGACTTTAAGAAAGTGGTTAAGCAATGAGAGAGCTGTGATTGGTTCAACAGTAGCAGCTGTGACTATTTATATGTTTTTAAATGTTGAAAATGGTTTCTGAAGAAGTTTGCTTATTTTAGCAAGCGAAAAGAACTTCAAATAAAAAGTTTCATTAAGTTTTGGCTGGTTTGTGCTTTCGACGAGCTACAGTGACCGTATTTTACCGATACTGTATTTCCCACAGGGACACTTTACAACATAGACTACACAGGAAATATAACCCCATTGATGTACATTATCAATAAAACTGATACCATTGCTGTTATAAATAGTAGTGCTCTCTCTGCATGGACAAATACTGCAGCTTGTAGAGGTAGTACTGAGAATATGGGAAGTATTATTAATAGATGGCATGGCTGAGTGTACAAGTTTGTCCAAAAGAATGGAAGAATTCTTATATGAAATAGATGGACTGCCATCTAAAATATTAGTAAGTACGTCACATAATAAAATGTGATAATAATTTCTAAAAATTCTGGTAATATTTTCCACAAACGGAACTTATTGTTTCATGAAATATACTTCTAAGTATTTTGGACCTAAAACTAGCAAATTGGCCTTTTATGTATTCTTGCAAGTAGAACATCAACAGGACCATTTTCAGGTTCAGCACAGAAAAGTAAAATAATCAGTTATAAGAACAGAGAGTACATGGAATGCCTAACACAGAGGATTAGGAGTGGGTCACCTATCATGACTGGCTTATTATTTGCCAAGAGATGGATACCAAGAAATTCTCAACAGCGAAGCTTGAGAGATGAATCTTGGCATCCATGTTGAGAGCACATAAAAATGTGTTATGATCAGAGACCCAGTCATCATTCTTTGTAGTGTATAGAACTTTAATCTGCTTCATATACTACTAGTGACAGATAAAATGCTGTAATTATTTTGCTGGCTTTGAAAGCCATAATGCACTTAGCGAGCACTGTCAGAAAGTCAGTGTAACACATTCTGTTAGGTTACAAAAAGTCAGGAATGCATTACCATCACAGACAGCAGGCAGAAGCAAATCTGTTTTTAATTCTGCCACTGTTGTTTGCTGGTCAAAACTTGCAGATTTAACTGATCTTCTATCCGCGGTAGTGGTGCTGTGGTAGCATTGTCACCTTACAGCAAGACGTTGTCGCATTCGATTCTCAGCTAGATCGTCTTCTGTGTGGAGGCATGCCTGAATGGGCATGCCTTCATTGGAGGTTGTGCATCAGGGCTGGTAACTCGGCACATAAAAATCCACTACCAAACATTAGCGGACCAGAGTTCCGCTGTGGCGACCCCTAACCGGGATAAGCTGAAAGACAACAACAACAGTGTGACACTTGATCTTAATAACTGAAGCAAGGGATGTTTAACAATTGTAATGATCAGGTCTTGCACTATAGAAGCACTTAACTGATTTGCTTATTTCTGGATATTGGAGTGTAACCATCATGTTCCATGCACTACAGTTCAGTTACATTAAATGATCAACCTGCAAACTATCGGGGTTTATTTTATATTATTTATTTAAGGATCTCTTTGTATAATATAGTTTTAACAAGCATATAGTCTATAAACAGTAATGTATTATGTAGCACTTACAATATGTACAGTATGCAAAGAAGAGGTGGAAGAGGTGAAAGACATGGAGGGTAAGTGAGAATAGAGGTTAATATTAGTTTATGGGTAGGAATGAGAAATCACAGAGGTAGGGATGTGAGTAAGCTTCAGTGGTTTAAGAAAATAAAACGGGTGTTAGTATAACTAAGATATAGTGTGAAGAAACAGATATGTGACTTTACTTATTCTTCTGTTTGCCAGCCATTTACATGAGGCTCTGTTGCTAAGAAATATTTATAGTTTGTTGCAGAATTCCTGGAAGGGTAAGCCCAAGCAGAGCTTTAGTGGCACAGATTCCCATAAATGGGGAGCCGAGAAACTGTGATCAGTACTGTGAAGGATATTCTTGCTGTAAATAAGGAGAATGAATCATGGGAGCTTTGACTGCAGCTGATAATCCTTCAGTTAATCAGCTGGAAAAAGAAGGAGAACACGTCCATATTTAGCAGTTTATAAGTGATAGTTGCTAGCCACAGTGAGCATTGTTGCTGTACTTGTAGCCAGTTTGATTAGCAACAAAATGCCAGTGATGTTCTACCATGGTGTGAAGGTAATTAATCTAGAAATGCAATGCCAGTAGGTGTGGTCTGCAGGGAATTGAGTTTTTGTCCTTATAAACACTGACTATGGTTATAGCAAATTCACATTGCACAGAAAGTGTGCTTTTTCCATAGCCGTACTATCTTTAGGGAACAGGAAGCAGAATACCTCTTTTGAACAAAAAGGTAGTGAGATAATTTTAATCTTAACAGTACGGGTATTGTTTTTGGAAGTTCAAGTTTTGATTAAGCCAGCTATGTAGGCATTTGGAGTATGTAGTTGTTTCCTAGGGTACTGTATTGTTATACTGTATGGTCTACTGATTGGGGACTGTAACATTTTTGATTAGTGCCGAATATCATAAACTTAGTTTTTTTTATGTTTAAGACAAGTTTGTTTTTTAAGCTGATTTGAAACGTGAAAAAGGCCCTCTTTTAATTCTTTTCTAATGGTGGATGGAAAAAAGTCTCATAAATGCTAATGTCATCTGTGTAAAGAGCAATTTCGATATGAGGGGAAGTTTATTGATCAACACGAAGAAAAGCAGATGGAATAAAATGTACCTGCATTGTACTCTTTTGCTTAGGGAGGAAGAAGGAGAGCTACAGGATCCAATTTGGGCTGTAAATATAAACCATGGAAGGGAGTCTTGGCTGATGCCATCTGTGCTGAGTGCATTTATAAATGGATCATGATCAACTAAGTCAATGACTTTTGTGAGGTTAATGAAGACAGAACCAGATAAGAGTTACTTGTCCATATTCTAGTAGATATCATTAGTTTATAAAGCTATCCTGGTAGTGCAGTCTGTCCTAAAACCATGTTGATGCAGAGGAAGGGTGTTGAATTTTTGTATTTGCTCTTTAAGTTATGAGAAGACTATTTTTTCAATAATTTTGCCAGGGTTGTTAGGAATAGAACTGCCTAAAATCACTGGTGTTTTGGGGATTAGCAATTTAGGAAACTGGTTTTGTTATGGCTGCTTTGTACAGAGGTGGCATTATGCTGATGGTGAGACAGCGAGTGTAAAAGGTTAAGCAGGTTTGAAATCATGTGATCTTTGAATAGGATGATGGACCAGAACAGTGAGCTTTCTGCATCAGTGGATACCTCAGTAGAGATTTCTGAGTTTCATTGATGTGAATTATTTTGAAGTGGGGGGGGGGGGTTGTATAGGAGAGCTTAGTATATGTGTCAGGTAGGGGTACATTTGAATAGGGTTGGGAAGTAAGACACTGACTTACTTTAAGAAGTCAAGAAGTCTATGTAGGGAAAAGGTATGGTATTTTACTATTGCATATTTTCATAGGGGTTTGGTTGGTAATGTGGTTGATATATTTCCAGAACTATTTTGTCTATTTTGTAGGGAGTTTATGGTGGTATGTAAGAAGTTTGCATCATATCTCCTAATGGAAATTTTGTTCAGGTTTCTAAGATTAACTATTTTTTCTTGTTTTCTGACATGAGTCTGCTGTTCCAGTTTTGCCAAGCTTTATCTCTTAATTTATGCAGTGATTTTAGTTCTTTTGTGAACTGTTTTTATGGTTGTGTTTAATAGTCTGGTAATTTCTAGAAAATGTTTGTCTTGTAGATGGAGGTGTGGAACTGTTAAGTTATGAGTTTATAAGGGTCACTGGAAGAAGAAACAATTCTTGTTAGAAAATGAGTTGAAAACTCTTCAGAATTCCCTCAGTTATGCAATGTATTGTGAATATTAATATCAGTTACATTAAACATGGTGTTTTAATTATAGAGTCAATGATCCCTCAGGAATACTCTGTATGGCAGGGACTATATAAGATGAATGAAGTGTCCACTTGTGGTTAATGTAAAGTATATCTGTTGGTTTCCTATACAGTGTAACATGTAAAGTATCATGTTCCAAATATAATGTACATCCATGTCATAAAAACTACTTGTATAAATAAAATAAATGACAAATTGTTAAGATTAATACAGTCAAAAATGTGTCAAAATGTTGTACATTTTTACACTAAATAATAAATCATTCATGTCTTGTTTACAAAATATGCTTATCTTCCCACATTTGAACTTGATCTTGGATATGTCTTCTAGGTCTTCCATTTTCTGTCATTATTCTTGCTGGTAAAGCAGCCTTGACCCCCCCCCCCCCTTCCACCATGATAAATGTATACCATATTCAATTGCATGGCTTTCCAGTTTCACTTGTGAACTTATTGCCCACAGTACCTGACTGTGCCTTTAATTTCCACTTACATCAGGTCCATCTGTGTTATGATCTGAATGGCTTCTCTAAGTCAATGGTAATGTGTTATCATGTAACTTGAGCATGTAAATTGAAAATCCTCTGAATACAGTTTCTTCCAAACAGCAGTCCTGCCCCCATTATATTTTTGCATTGATATTCAGGCCTTAACAGATGTTTTATTCATCTTTGCGTCAATTATGATGTTAAAATTCCAGGATACCACTTATAAATGCACTGCCTTATGAACAGTTTCCCACTTCCTGAAAAATTACAGAAAAAAGCTTTCTGAATCATTGTTAGGGGCATAAATATTCCCTAGCATCATCTTCTGTTCCCTTACAATTCCCTTTTATTTATTTATTTGCCGGGGTGGTCCAGCTGGGCCAGAAGTGCCCATTTTCAGTGGAGTCCTGGGGAGAAAAGCTCCACATATAAGACAGTTCACATACAATACAGAATTTACATTAATAAAGACATTTAGCACATATTATTGGCAGCTTATACTATTGGTGAAAAAAACATTACATAAATAATCATTCTCAAATCAAAGATATTATATAAGCAATACAGAGTATATACATGAGAACATTCCATGTGAGTAGTTTTCAGCTAGCAAAATTTATATAGGACACTTCATGCAGTGGGTGCAAATCAGATATAGGAATTAGTTAGAGACTAGGTGCTTTAACTTTTCACACATTTAGGAGGTGTAACAGCTGACCAATGGGCTATATGACTCCTGTTGCAGGAATCAGCAAAGTCAGTGGATATTGTTGCAGATATAAGTGGTGGTGATATTAAGGTAGGCTGTGAGAGTACCTGAATGTCTCGCCTGGTTCAATGGTAGGTCTATTAAGGTTAGGAAGAGAAGGAAGTAGACAGGAAGGATCAATGGTAGGACAATGATGGTTAGTAGAAGAGGGAAGTGGACAGGATGAAGAGGCAGAGTAAGTAAAAAGACAGGTGGATGTGAAAGGAGGATGCCAGAGTAGCAGAGCGGTGGTAAGAATAGTTATGGTGGTTGAAGTTAGGTTATATTAGATGTGGTGTTAACATATTTGCATAGCCAAGATGAGGAGAGGTGTTGTTTCAGAGATGTCTTGAAGAGGGTTACTGAGCGGGTGGATCTAAGTGTTGGGTGGAGGGAGTTCCAAAGTTTTGCTATGGTAAAGGAGTAAGGCATCCGGCCAACTGAAAGTTTGTTTTTTCTACATTTATGAGCAGTTGGTTGTTGGATTGGAGTGGTTTGTTAGGATGGTATAATGTAAGTATAGAAGATAGAGCAGGGCACATGGATAGATTATGAATGAGTTTGTGAGCTGTAGTTAGTTGGATTAAGGTGAGATATTTGAGGAGTTCAAGCCATTTTAGGTTGCGTAATGATAAGTAGTGATGGAACGAGTAGGAGGCATTAGTTACAAACAGCAATTTTGTTGTAGCATGAGTCTAGTTTGGACTTTAGAGAGGACTGAATGTTGGTGAGGAGGGGGCACCATATAAAAGTGAGGGTAATAGAAAAGAAGAGGCAAAGGACAGTCAGGCTGATGCACTGAGTAGATGTTTGTGTCGGTAGAGAGTGCCAAGCTTTTGATGCGTCTTTTTGACATTGGACTGGATGTGCAGGTTGAATGTAAGGCTTTCATCTATGATGACACCTAGGAGTTTTGTGCTAGGTACAATGTCGATGGTAGTACCATTTAGGGATTGAATGGTGAAGTTCTGTTTTTGCTAGAGTGTGAACCTTTTGGGGGCAAAGATTACTAGTTTGGTTTTGTTGGGGTTCAGGGCAAAATAATTATTAGACATCCAAATTTCAGTGGAGGTGAGGGCATTTTGGGTGAGTTGGTGTAGTTCTAAGGAGTTATTTGCAGTGCAGATGATAGTGGAGTAATTTGCATACTGGATGACTGAGCCTTGAGAGAGTGCCATGTGGAAGTTACTGATAAATATGCTAAATAGAAGCGGGCCTAAAATCGAGCCTTGAGGAACACCAGTGGTGGTGCTTAGGAAAGGGGTGTAAGAGTTCTGCCATTTAGTTGATTGTTGCCTGTTAGTGAGGTAATTAGTGAACCAGTTTAGAGTTTGAGGTGAGGTACCTATGTTAGAGAGTCTTGTTAGAAGGAGAGAGTGGGATATAGTATTGAAAGCTTTAGAAAGATCAAGAAATAGTGAGGATATGATTTTACCAGCATAATGGGCTCAGTTGACAGTGTCCATGAAGGATATGAGGGCAGTGGTGGCACTATGTCCTGGCCTAAATCCCTGTTGGGTGGGGGAGAGGATGTGGCTGTGAGTCAGATGGTGGAGAAGTTTGAGAATGAATACATTTTTTTCTAGAATCTTAGAGATGGGTGATAGTATAGCAATGGGGTGGACATTGGTGGTGTCTATGTTGGGGTCCCCCTTGTGTAGAGGGAAGATATAAGCTTTTTTCCAGATGATTAGAATACAGGATTCTTGGATAGATCTGTTGAGAAGTATGAGGGTAAGCGATTGAGTTGGCTGAGATTTTCAAGTATTTGGCAGGTATATTGTCAGGGGCATTTGTGCATGGCTTAAGTTTTAGAAGCAATTTTTTAATAGTCGAGGTGGGTATAGGTGACAGAGTAAAGTTGGGAAGAGGGGGTGCACTGGTGTTAACTGTGGAGAGGTCTGTGGTGGACAAGTTGGTCTTGGGAAAATTAGCGGTTAGATTGGCTATAGTATCTATGAAATAGGAGTTGAAGATTGCATCAATACCAATGTGTGTTTTATTTGGGTATGGGGAAGTATTATTACTAGAGCATGGCTTTAATAAAGAGGTGAGAGAGCTCCAGAATTTATTTGGGTTTTGCTTGTGTTGATTTTGTAATGTAAAGTAGTGTTCTTTTTTGTTTTGTAGTACTAGGTGCTTAACCTGGTTTCAGAGCTGTTTGTATTGGGCGAGGTCAGATGGGTTTTTGTTTTTTTGCAAGATTTTCCATGATTTGTCCCTACATTTCATGAGATCCTTAGTAGATCTTGGCATGGTTGGTCTTTACTCTCTTTTGTCTAAGGGGAGCAAGATTGTTTAGTATGCTGAGGAAAGTTCAGTTGAAGAACTCAACTGCCTCATCAAGGGTCAGTGATTTTAGTGCATCCCAGTTGATGCAAAGCAACCTTTGGTTAAAGCTAGATGGACAGAACTTGGATTCATCTCTGGTAACCCTGTACTGATATTTATTAATTGTTGTGGTACATTCACATTGTATAAAGTCTGGTAAGTGGTCACTTATACTATTGGAGAGTGTACCAGTGGACGTGATCTTATTTGGGTTGAACACTAAAATTCAGTCTAGGATTGAGCCATTAGTATTAATTTTTATTATGCCTGGTTATGATGTTAACTAGCTGAGTGAACTTATATAGATTGATATTGCAGTTAGAGTGGTGTGGGGATATGTCTAGCCAGTTTATATTTATGTCTTCCAGTATGATAGTCTAATTTTTTATGTTAGTAAATGCCCAAGCAAGGATTTCCTCAAGAATTGGGATGTTATTGCCTGGAGGAATGTAAATGACTATCACACAGAGGTTTTTGCAATTATTTATTTTAAGGAAAGAAACTAGAAGTTTGGCTGTGGAGAACTGTGGGATGGGTTTTGTATATGAGACAATAGTGAAGGACTTGGGGTGTATTAGAGAGATGCCTCCATGGGGAGTCTGTCGGCCCTAAGACAGGTGAAATCTGGGGAAAAGAATTCTGTGTCCTTATTATAGGGTTTTAGCCACGTTTCAGTTGCGGCAATAATATCGGGTTTGTTGTGGGCTATCCATGCATGGAAGTCAGGTATTTTATTTCTGATGCTTTGTAAGTTAATTGTAGTGAAGTTTATTGATTTATGGGAGTTGGGGGGGGTTGCAGAGGAGCAGAGATGGGACCAGAGTTGGGATGTATGTCCCCCCATAATGATAGGTTTGTTACAGGATTTGGTAGAGTAGTGTATTCTAATTTCCATTTTACTTTGATTGGATAATTTAGAGAGAAAATATTATTGTTGTGGTGATGGTGGGGGAGGATTTATACTCTGGTACATAATAATATGCTTGTGTTGTAAAGGCTGTCTGAAATTTGTGAGAAGGAAGTGGTGTGTTCAGACTGTATGGGGAGAGAGGATAATGGGCAATGGGAGGAAGAGGTAGAAGAATGATGTAGAGAGGTTAGATGTAGTAGGATATTGAAAGAGAGTGATAAGGTAAGTAGAGTAGTAATAGTAGAGATGGACATTGTAATATGGGATGTGGGTGATGAAAGGAGTGAGAATTAATGTGCAATAGCGAGATGTGGTGGTGAAGAAGAGGTTGTACTGATGGGGTAATGATGAAGTGAGTTAAGATGTTGGGTATGTGTGGGTTTGGTTGGAGGTGTGGCTAGTGGTATAATGAGAGGAGAATTGGAGGAGATAATTGGGTGGTGGGTTAGGAGAGAGGGGCTAGAGTAAGTATAAATGTAATTGATGTGGGGGTGGGTGGGAATGGTGGCAGGGCAGAGAATGGAGTGAGCCAGAGTGCATTGAGGGTGAACAGAGCAGGTTAAAACCAACTGCGGAGTTGCTATCTGGAAAGAAAGCTATCAGTAAGGTAGGAAATCTGGAAGGGGAGCAGATGGTCTAAGTATTTGAAGATGGCACCGCAGCTCAGGGGAGGAATAAATAAACTCTCAAGAGGAAGAGGGAGGGAATAGACAGGATTGACAGGGCTGGGAAGCTTACAATAAGATTATGTTAGGAGACTGAGATAAGGGGGCGCTAAGAGCCAGGGCTTGGAGAAAGCTGTGAGAAAACAGGTTTGACTGGGCTAGGAAATTTACAATAGAATTATGTCACGAGAACAAGAAAAGGGGGGAGGCTGTGAACCAGGACTTGGAGAAAGCTGTGAGAAGAGAAAAACAATAAACCAGCTAGTCAGTACCTAAAGGTGTCTGTTTATCTGTCTGAATTCAAAAGCAGATTTAGTAGAGCATCAGGGAAGTAGAATATAAACTAAAGGCAAAACTTTGGGAAACTGTATATATTTGTTACAATAAATGGGAGAATAAAATATAAGAATGTAAAATATATGTAGTATATAAGATAGATAAAATAGAATATAAAATAAATGCAAAGCTTTGCAAAAATATATATGTGCACAGAGAAGAATCAGTGGAAGTATGAGAGAGAGAAGATTATAATAGGCCTACACTGCTCACAGTCTGTTGATAAAAGTAGGACTTGCAGTAGCTTTTATTGGTTTGTACAGGGTTCCACTCTCTGTGTTCTTGTATGCAGGCAGTTGGTTCAGTTTTTATTTTGTTGAACCTTTGAATGTGTTTAAGGGACTGTAAGGAGAGAGAGGGAGAGAGATGTTAATATGCAGCCAGAAGGGGGGGGTAGGTGAAGTAAAAAAGTGGGAATAAGAGACAGGCAAGGAAATACCACAATTTAAGAAGTTTAACTAAACAGTACTTAATCAAATAAATTAAAGAACAAGCAGTGATAATTAATAAGAAAGTCACCCTTTTAAATTTTCCATCTCTCACCCCCTGCTTCATATAGAGTTTTTGATACTAGAACCCATCTGCCATGCTCGGTGAGCATTAGAATCCCACCCCAATTCCATCTGGTCCTAATGGCAGCCTGTGTAAAGGAAATGGATAGTGGCAAACAAATGGGGATTGAATCCCACCACAGCTAAATGATATGAAGGTAGGGATGGTGGACAGGGGCTACGTGATGTGATCCGCTCAACTGCCTGCCAATAAATAAACATCTTTTAAATGCAAAGATCTTCAAACCTTATATATGATGATCACCAGCAGTATGACCTCCCAAGTCACATAGCTGGTACCAAGGAGATTAAAACTATCTGAATTTCCATGCAGAGAGGCAAAACTGCCAACAACAAAACACCCAGAGCTGCATTTCAATGGCTTCAGGTGCCTCTCCTGTAGAGATGCAGACAAGCAGGATTTCCTATTTGACTGTTGTTGAATTTGTTTACTTGTTCTAGGTTAGCTTTCTCTAATTGCTCTTTTACAACATGTGAATTCCAAGTAACAGTTGTAAATTTTGTAATTGCATTTTCACCCTTTGTGTATAATTACCGTAATTTCTAGGAGAAGGCAATTAAAGTGTTCAGTTACAAACATGATAGTTTTTCATTTTGCATACTGAAGTGGATTGTCATCAACCTAGTACAGTTTACATAACTTATCACTACACAAGCACTGCCGCATAGTTTTGAACTGTATAGACATTTCTAGTCTAATATGAGCTGACTCTTAATAGCAATATATAATCCCTCACTGTATTTTCACTATACAAGAGCAGTGCAATTTAAGATAAAATTAGTGTAATGTACTCCCTTATGAGATCTCTCAGACTTCTAAATTCTCCCCCAAAATTAAAGTACAATACACAAACATTTACAAGATGGAAATGTTTCCCCCTTTCTGAATAAAATATTTAATGCATACGATCAGTCAGTACAATAATATGCACTGCTTGTACTGCCAATCTGTCTTTACCTTCTAATTCCCACCATGTGCATGTATTCAGGTCTAAGACCTACCCTAAAAGCTAAAAAATATGCTTACTATATATAAGTTAGTCGAAAGATTGCTTGTAAGAAACTCCTAATGCTCTTTTTTTTTACATTCCTTCCACGTGAGCTTTAAGTTAATGTATAGCTCATGAAAGCCCCCTATATGGCTTACTATAAGGTTCCTCAGTACTGGAATGCTTTTGTAGAAAGGTATGGATTTTTGGTAATGTGCATGAAATCTACATGCTCCTATATTGACATATGTAATATATAAATGAATGAACTCATTACTTCCCCACCATATGTACATGCTTTGCATACATATACCCTAGCTGTACTTCATGCAGATATTCCTCATAGCCAGTGCACATTTTTAAGATATAAAAATTATCCTACATCTCAGTTATATGTAAGATGCTAAAAATGTTTAAATAGGGACCGCCTGCTAGTTTCATGTTATGATATTTGTAAAGTGAATCAGATTGTCTCCATGGCTTGGTCATCACTACGTGATGGCTGCTGGACCGGTGGTGTAAACCAAAAGAACAAGAGCACAGACAATGTACTTTTATTCTCATCTGTGAATGAAGTTAAAATAACATAAAGATTATTATGGTTCAGTGACTCCTGAATCATCCCAAATATTGCATCTGCTGCATGAAATGGATACTCATGTGCCTATTTTAAACTCAAAGACAGCAAACAGTGAAAAATGTACATAAAACTAAAAAAAATAGAACGAATCAAAATGGTCATGCACTGTTGGATATATGAGTGCAACTTCTCATATATTTCTTTGTCTATTGCTATCAATTCATTGTAAGTGTAGCCGACACATTATTATACAAATTTTACAAAAAAATCTGAAGTGTTTTACCAGCTTTGAAAGCCAATAACGTTCTTGGCAAATGCTGTCACATAGACATCAAGTAAGGAAAAAAAAACAGGGACAGTTTTTAAATGCTGCCCTAATTTAAATAAGTTACTTATGTGGACATATGAGGAAAGCTATTCAGGGTCTGGTAATAGTGAAATAATGTCCCTTACCTTATGTCCAACTGTAACAGCACTTAGGGATCGATAATCATAACACCCCATGTACTACAGCAATATTTTAAACATTGCCCCTGATCTGATCAACCACCACTCTTCTTCTTTCGGCTTTTTCCTGGTTTGGGGTTGCCACAGTGGATCACCTATCTGCTCATGATTGGCAGTGGAGTTTTACGGTGCCGAGTTGCCAGCCCAGCACCCAACCTTCCACAGAATGCGCACACACACACACACACACACACACACACACACACACACACACACACACACACACACACACACACACACACACACACACACACACATGCCTAGGGCTAATTTAGAGTGTCCAATCCACATACAGCATGTCTTTGGGATGAAACCAGAGCAAACCCATGCGACCACAGGGAGGACATGCAGACTCCGCACAGAAGGCACCCCAGCCAAGAATCAAACTGGAGAACCTCTTGCTGCGAGGTGGCAATGCTAACCGCTGTACCACTGTGGCTGCCCAGCTGATCCCCCACCACTAAAAAACTTCATAGCATCTCAAAATATGACATCAGAACCAGACATCAGACTTTACCCTTCAGAAAATGCACAGTACTGTTGTTGTTGTTGTATGTTGTATCTTTCGGCTTTTCCCTGTTAGGAGTCGCCACAGCGGAACTCCGGTCCGCTAATGATTGGCAGTAGATTTTTACGTACTGGCTTGCCAGGCCTGATGCACAACCTTCAATGAAGATACGCCCATTCATGCATGTCTCCACACAGAAGACGCTTTAGCTGAGAATCGAACAGGACAACGTCTTACTGTGAGGCGACAACGCTACCGCAGCAACACCACTGTAAAACATATTATTTGAGAAAATTTCTATGTTTATAACAACAACTAATATTTTAGCTTTGCCTCTGTTTTGAGCTCCCCACCCCAACTTGGAAGTCACTGAATGACAGACATTTGAATTTCAGATTTTATATCCTTGCATATTAGTGCAAAACATGATTGTAGCAAATGTCTATGTTTAAAAATAACAGTATTTTAAATATTGTCCCTGATTTGATCTCCCCACCAACAACAACCTCAAGTCATTAAATAATGACACAGACATTTTGGCTTCAGTCTTCATCCTTCCAGTGGTGGCTCCAGGGTCCTTTACTACATGATATACAGTAACAATTTACTTATAATTCATTGTTAAAAATGAAAGACCTTTTATCTAAGAAAATGCAGTGGATACCATAATTTTACTGATCCTGGCAATGATCACAATGCAGGAAAACTACTAATTTTTCATGCTGGAGGATTATGGTTTGGATGAAGTGTTGGCATGCTGCAGTGTAACAAGTCAAATGTGTATCTATCAATACAACAGGGGTGGCAAAATGTCATGTAGAAAGACATTTATGCCTGAGTAGAAAGAAAAAAATATATATATCATTAACCCAAATTCAGGAACAGAAAGATGCACTTATTTTGTAGTGGGCTATATCATATATTTTTAAATAAAGACAGCACATCTTGTCAGCATTCAAAATACAACTCACATCTTCCCACTGCAGACACTGGTACACAGCAAATTAGTTTAAATGTCTGTTAAATGTTGTTTCAAGTAGAAGTAAGAGTGGCCAGTTAGCTCCTGGATAACAATGCTAGTTTTGGCACCTCAGGAAGAATGTGGAGGGGGTCTATCAGCACTTGCATTAAAAACTTGAAAGCCTTAAAACATACAGTTCAACTAACAATAAAACTGTTAAAAAGCTGGCTGCCAAACAACCTGTTATACACTCCGTTAATGAATCCAAAGTAAATGAAATAAAATAAGATAAACGAACTGATAAGGACGAAGTGAAGCAGGATAAAAATACCAATAAAAATGTAGTTTATTCACAGGTGTCCAGACATAGATAAGCAATTTTGCTTAAAAAGCATCATCAGATCTTTAATACATTCACCTTTAAAACAGAGTAATATATATACAACTTCAATATATGTATAGCCCAATCAAAACTAACAACCAATTAAGGCATTTAAAGAGATACTATAGAAACAAAGAAAAAAACCTATACTATATATTAAACACTAATCAATTCTACATGCAGCACTTATTATGAACATATATACAAATATGATTGGTACTGTCATGTATAAAAACTAGAGTATAACATATAAATATATGTCTTCTATCCCTCTATATGTATATATGTATAGATATTACATAAAACTATATATATATATATATATATATATATAAACAAATACATACAAAAAGTGAGTATATACAGAAAACCTGCGTAAAATAATGAAAAATATATATTAATAAAAAATAAATAAAAAATAATATTTAACCTATTATACTATCATGAACAACAAAGCTATAGAAAGCATTTTTATACTACTCAATGTTCATAGTAACTATTTTATGTTCCTACGTCTTCTTAGTACTGGTTTAATGGATGCCCTTTCATTGAGTCCCATGCCTTTGTCTGCTCTTAATTTTATAATCCAATTACCCTCTCTGCACTCTGTATAGTTCCTGATGTCTCCTTCATGAGTGCTAGGAATTATGACTTCTAGGGCTCTGAATAAAAACCTATGTGTGTCCCCATGTTATACAATATGCTTAGCTAATGCGTTATGTACTGAGCCCTTCTTGATGTGATAAATGTGCTCACGTATCCTGTCACTGAAAGTCCTATTAGTTTTCCCAACATAAAAAGAGGTACAGGTCTGGCACACAGCCAAATAAACCAAATGAGATGTCATGCAGTAAGCTGTCACTGATGTTTTAAACTTCTTAAGTGAATCTGGATGTAAAATTCACTGTTTGTATCTATATAAGTGCAGAAATTACATTGGCCACATGATTCAGTGTGTCCAACATCAGATGTCAAATCTTTATTTTTAGGGTAGCACAATAGCCTTTTTAAATTCTTCTTGTTCCTATACAAAAAAATGTGGTTTCTCTCCAACTATCTTTTTTAACCTGTCATCTGTTTGTAAAACAGACCAATATCTGGTTATAATGTCTTTAATTTCTGTATGGTCAGAAGTGAAAAATGATGGAATCTTAACAAGGGATGGAGTGGAAGTAATACCTGTGGTGTTATTGATTACTATGAGTCCAAAGTAAGGGGCAGCTACATCTTACCGTAGGGCAGGAACCATACATAATTGCTCTATAATTTCTGCTTCTTTGTAGCCTCTCTCCACCAACTTCATTTTGAGGCTATCCAATTCATGTGCCAATCTAGCATCTGAAGGATTCAATCTAGAGGCCCTAACGCCCTGACCCTTAATGATGTTCCTAAATACATATGTGGGGTGCATACTAGACCTCAATAAAAGTGTGTTACTATAACATGGTTTCCGATATATACCAGTGTTAATCAATCCACATGGTAATTTCTCTATATACAAATCTAAAAAGTCTATCCTGGTACATGATTTATTCATAGTAGACTTTAAAAAATCTGTTAAACTATTCATTTTTAACAACAGTGTATCCAACTGCTGTATTTGGCCATGCCATAAAACAAACAGGTCATCGACAAAGCATCGACAGAACTTAACATATTCTCTAAATTCGGTGACCTGAAATAAGATGGTTTCCTCCCAATGTGCCAAGAACATGTTCACATAACTGTTCGCACATGGGGTGCCTATGGCCACACCATCTTGCTGCCTATATATGTTGTCACCAAACATAAACAGGTTATTCTCCAACACAAGTTCTAGAAAATAGGAAATCAAATCTATTTGTACTACCGAATATTCACTATGTCCTTTCAAGTATTCTGCAATATACTGAACACCTAATTCATTCAGGATAATAGTGAACAGGGATTGGACATCAAATGTAACAAAAATCATATCTTCAATATTGCCTATTCCTTTCAGACAATCATATAATTCAATAAGAAACTGCTTTGTATCTCTAAGTACATGACAATTACTATTCAAAATTGGTCTCAAATGTTTCTCTACATATACTGATAAATGCTCTGTGACCCATCCACCACCAGCAACAATTGGTCTCATGGGAGGGTCATGTGCATTCTTATGGATCTTGGGAAGGCCATGTATCACAGGAATGAGGGGAGCTTTAAATAGGGCATCAGGTAAATATGGGGGAAGGGTCGGGCTCGCTGATCTGCAATATTTCTACATACATACTTTCTCAAGATGAAATAGGTTTATTGAATAAAGGTCTGAGCTTCATCCCCAGAAGCTATAGCAACTTAGCAGACACCATTACAGACTTGAAAGTCTTTTGTAGGAATGTCATGTTGAAATTAATTTTTGATCAACAAGATATAAGCACTATGAATATGCAGGGTAATAAGCAACTTAATTTTAGAAGTCTAAGTCAATTTGTTCCAACAAACCATCCTTTAGTTGAGGCATATTTTAAACTCACTGAAGAGGAACTTTATGAATATTATGATAACCTGAACAGATGTAAAAAATATGGTTGAAAGGACAATCTTAATTAGAAAGAGAGGCAGTGTCTGAAATATTTACAGTCAGAATCCTCCATTATAATGAGGCCTGCTGATAAGGGAGGTAGAGTAGTAGTCATGGACACCAGTCACTACTTGAGCTCCATGGCCAGTCTCCTAAAAGGCAGATATATATTATATATTATTATATTATATATTATTATATTATATTATTATATTATTATTATATATTATTATATAGATATATATTATAATATTATAAAATAGTGACAAGCGAACAAGTTTAAGAAACAATAAGGTACGTCATGGACATGCTGCTGGACACGTATAAAGGTGGTTCATTAACAAGGAACTGTGTGAATATTTGCTAATTAAAGCTCCCCTCATTCATGTGATACATGGCCTTCCCAAGATCCATAAGAATACACATGACCCTCCCATGAGACCAATTGTTGCTGGTGGTGGATGGGTCACAGAGCATTTATCAGTATATGTAGAGAAACATTTGAGACCGATTTTGAATAGTAATTGTCATATACTTAGAGATACAAAGCAATTTCTTATTGAATTATATGATTGTCTGAAAGGAATAGGCAATATTGAAGATATGATTTTTGTTACATTTGATGTCCAATCCCTGTTCACTATTATCCTGAATGAATTAGGTGTTCAGTATATTGCAGAATACTTGAAAGGACATAGTGAATATTCGGTAGTACAAATAGATTTGATTTCCTATTTTCTAGAACTTGTGTTGGAGAATAACCAGTTTATGTTTGGTGACAACATATATAGGCAGCAAGATGGGGTGGCCATGGGCACACCATGTGCGAACAGTTATGCGAACATGTTCTTGGTACATTGGGAGGAAACCATCTTATTTCAGGTCACCGAATTTAGAGAACATGTTAAGTTCTATCGATGCTTTGTCGATGACCTGTTTGTTTTATGGCATGGACAAATACAGCAGTTGGATACACTGTTGTTAAAAATGAATAGTTTAACAGATTTTTTAAAGTTTACTATGAATAAATCATGTACCAGGATAGACTTTTTAGATTTGTATATAGAGAAATTACCATGTGGATTGATTAACACTGGTATATATCGGAAACCATGTTATAGTAACACACTTTTATTGAGGTCTAGTATGCACCCCACATATGTATTTAGGAACATCATTAAGGGTCAGGGCGTTAGGGCCTCTAGATTGAATCCTTCAGATGTTGGATTGGCACATGAATTGGATAGCTTCAAAATGAAGTTGGTAGAGAGAGGCTACAAAGAAGCAGAAATTATAGAGCAATTATGTATGGTTCCTGCCCTACGGCAAGATGTAGCTGCCCCTTACTTTGGACCCATAGTAATCAATAACACCACAGGTATTACTTCTACTCCATCCCTTGTTAAGATTCCATCATTTTTCACTTCTGACCATACAGAAATTAGAGACATTATAACCAGACATTGGTCTGTTTTACAAACAGATGACAGGTTAGAAAATATAGTTGGAGAGAAACTACATTTTTTTGTATGGGAACAAGAAGAATTTAAAAAGGCTATTGTGCTACCCTAAAAATAAAGATTTGACATCTGATGTTGGACACACTGAATCATGTGGCCAATGCAATTTCTGCACTTATATAGATACAAATAGTGAATTTTACATCCAGATTCACTTAAGAAGTTTAAAACATCAGTGACAGCTAACTGCATGACATCTCATTTGGTTTATTTGGCTGTGTGCCAGACCTGTTCCTCTTTTTATGTTGGGAAAACTAATAGGACTTTCAGAGACAGGATACGTGAGCACATTTATCACATCAAGAAGGGCTCAGTACATAACGCATTAGCTAAGCATATTGTATAACATGGGGACACACATAGGTTTTTATTCAGAGCCCTAGAAGTCATAATTCCTAGCACTCATGAAGGAGACATCAGGAACTATACAGAGTGCAGAGAGGGTAATTGGATTATAAAATTAAGAGCAGACAAAGGCATGGGACTCAATGAAAGGGCATCCATTAAACCAGTACTAAGAAGACGTAGGAACATAAAATAGTTACTATGAACACTGAGTAGTATAAAAATGCTTTCTATAGCTTCGTTGTTCATGATAGTATAATAGGTTAAATATTAGTTTTTATTTATTTTTTATTAATATATATTTTTCATTATTTTACGCAGGTTTTCTGTATATACTCACTTTTTGTATATATTTGTTTATATATATATATATATATATATATATATATATATATATATATATATATATAGTTTTATGTAATATCTATACATATATACATAAAGAGGGATAGAAGACATATATTTATATGTTATACTCTAGTTTTTATACATGACAGTATCAATCATATTTGTATATATGTTCATAATAAGTGCTGCATGTAGAATTGATTAGTGTTTAATATATAGTATAGTTTTTTTCTTTGTTTCTATAGTATCACTTTAAATGCCTTAATTGGTTGTTAGTTTTGATTGGGCTATACATATATTGAAGTTGTATATATATTACTCTGTTTTAAAGGTGAATGTATTAAAGATCTGATGATGCTTTTTAAGAGAAAGTGCTTATCTATGTCTGTGCACCTGTGAATAAATTACGTTTTTATTGGTATTTTTATCCTGCTTCACTTTGTCCTTATCAGTTCGTTTAATACAGTTCAACTAATTTATTTTGTCGATAATATACAACTACTGTTAAAGAGGTAAGAGCTGCTCTGAGAACACAAATCAGAGTATTTTGAGCAAAAAACTGAAAATAAAATAGGTTCCACAAGCTGTGCAAGATATCTATGACTCACTACTGCTATTCTATTTACATGGAATTTAGCAAAAAATAAATTCTTTATATATACCACGAGTCACATAAAGGGGTTTTGAAGTGGATTCTGGGAAAAAGCTCTAAAATCACTTTATAACAGCAGGTGCATTGAAATATAATTACCAAAACCACTTAATGATTCTGATACATTGAAACAGAGTACACAGATAAGATACAACAGCTGAGCTATACTGGCAACCCTAATTTATTGATGTATTTATTTATACTTTTTGTTGACCAGGTTAGTCCCACTAGGCTGATGGTTTCCTTTTGTGGAAGACTGGAGTGTTATTAATACTAATTATGGTAATTTGGACAGGACACCAACAAACTTTCCCTATTCTTTTTGATAAGACCATGGGATCTTTTACATCCATCTGAGCAGCCACCAACTCAGGCAGATGAGGCCTTGGTTTTAATATCTGACGGAAGGCACACCCAGGAGTACAGCACTTCCCTTATGCTGCACTGCAGTGGCAGTACTGGAAAATTAACCCAAGTACTAGGCATTGGAATGTAACCCACAGCATCTGAACCAAAGACAAATGTGCTACCTGTTAAGCTAGTGAGGCTGCAGAAATAAACTTGTTAGTTTTCCAGACCCATTCATTGAAAACAGAAATCATAAAGACAAAAACTGTACCAAGCAAATGCAGTGACATGAACCATCTAGTACGCTGTTTCTGGTTTGCTGAAATAACACTAACAGAAATAATTTCTGATTGTTTTTGGGCAGCACCATACCTCTCAACTTATTTGGAAAAGAATTCTAGGCAAAGCCAAAGATAATTGCGTGGGGGTGATAACATCTGGAATATTTTTTAAATAGTACTCTAATTCACAAAAAGTTACTAGAACAAAAAGTTTAGCATTGGTATGCAGTTTTTGAACAATAAGAAGTATCATGAGAGATTTACCAGAAAATCAAAAAGGTTATGAGGGAAAGGACAAACATCTGAAGCAAATTCAGGAGCATTCTGCAAAAATAGTGACAGTTATGCAGTATGAGAAGCACTTAAAAGGGGATGTCTGTCCACAATAATCCATTTTGGTATTAGAATACTTTTTTGGATGTGTGGAATTTTAAATGAGCTTAATTTTTTAGCTACGGCTTCATGGTTTTCAAACAGTTTGGTATGGTTTGACATTACCATAACATCCATAACACCAACAAGCAAAAACATTAAAGAAACTGCAGCCATAGTCAAGTTTCCTTTTTCAAAATATGGAATACTATGCTACCTTTCAAAAGGCATAACAAACTGGCAAAATGGGGAACATTTATTAAGAACTAGGGAGGGAGTTCACAGCTTGGTTAAAGTGTTAATTCATACTTTCTTTTACCACATACTCAGTTCTTTAACCCTTAGAGACTGTATGGATAACAACTCAAATTGCGAAAGTCCAAGGCCTCAGATGGACAAGTTAAGCAACCACGTCCCCCAATCAAAAACACAATTGTTTCCAGTTAGCCTCAAGTAATTAAGGAATACAGCTAAGACAGGCTTGCAACATCGTGAGTACCATAACATCCAGAACAAGAAACAAAGGAACTGAAGAAACCACTCCCATTTTCAACCTTCTCTCTTCAAAATGTGGACTACTACATTATCTTTCACAACTAGGAAGGAAGCGCATGCCATGGTTAAACTGTCGACATTATACTTATAAAACGTTCTTTGCTGTCTCCAGTCTGTCTTTGTTTGGCAGAACAGTCACTTGATTACACTGTAAAATGTTTGTTTTACACTATTTATAAGGCAAAAAACTTATATGGCAGTTGTAATATGTAGTGTTTTACTACACGCCCATCTCTTCAAATATTAGAGACCTGAGAATAAGTTGAAAAAGTTCAGGACCCCCCCAACACACACACACACACACACACACACACACACACACACACACACACACACACACAAAATAATAGAAAATTATTCTCATATTCTCTCTTAAAATCTGTAGTTACAAATTCTCAGTGAGAAACAACTTTAGCGTTTCTCCCTATCTCATTTGGTTTGGCAGAACAGTCACTTGATTACAATGTGAAATGTTTGTTTTACACTATTTATAAGGCAAAAAACGTATATGACAATTGTAATATGTAGTGTTTTACTACACGCCCAGCTCTTCAAACATTAGAGACCTGAGAATAAGTTGAAAAAGTCCAGGACCCCCCCCCACACACACACAAAATAATAGAAAATTATTCTCATATTCTCTCTTAAAATCTGTAGTTACAAATTCTCAGTGAGAAACAACTTTAGCCTTTCTCCCTATCTCATTTGTTACTTCCTTGTACCAACTACATTGTTGATACTTTGATCTTTGACTCTCACGTGAGCATACAAACACATGCACACCCATCAATTATAGCCAGTTGTATGACTGCACACTTCAGATATTTGCTTAAGATCAAATGAAACGCACACATGATAAATAATGGCCCAGAAATGTATCTCACCTTGCTAATCATTGCAAATCCCCTCTGCCTACTCAAGTTCATAACTCAAGAATGAGAAACAAGGAATAAAATCAGGAACATGTTTTAAATATTCCTCTTATATACTTAGAAAGTAGATAAAATAAAAAGATTTGCATTATCATGCATTTTCTGAAGGATACAAAGTCTAAAGCTCACATATCTGACATTATTTAGTGACCACAATCCACAACAATTTGCCAGAAAGCCACAAAGGTTACAAGGAACAGACCAAAATAATTCCCAATTTCCTTGCTCAAGAATTAAGTATAAAGTTAAAAATAATTGGAGAGGAAGGTCCCAAAAGGGTCAAATGTTAAATATTATATTTTTATTTATGAACAATGCAAACCCACTAGCGAAAGTGTCCTTTTCAGGGGTGAAATAAGAGTGTTGTCTGAGTCACACCATAGGCAAACGGAGGTGGGACGATTCAAACCCTGTACTTTTGACTACAGGAAATAAATCATTTTCAGTTCAGAACTTTAACTGCCAGGCAACTCTAATTTATTTAGAAGGTTAACAGAATTACAACATGTGTTGCATGGATATGCATTTTTCAAATAATGAGAACTACAAAACTTTGACTGATTTAACAACAACAAAAAAAAAAAGTTCTCGCAGTTGGTGTGGAAGATTAAGGTACTGAGCTGTCCTAAGGGCACAGAGTTTGATTCCTTCCACCATCTGACTGTGTGACAATGAGTAAGTCATTTAAACAGATGAGAGGGTGTGTATAATGCTCCCCCACTGCAAAGGTTGCTGTTTCAATGAAGAGGGGTTATACTACATGCTTGTTTAAAAAAGGATGTGGGTTTTTGTACTATTTACAATGAATATAATTCAGTGTTTATTAACAGGTGGGTTTTTGTACTATTTATTGTATTATATTATTTATATTCCTTATAAATATGGTTGACAATTTATTTTATGAACGGGTTTTATTAATAGCTGTGTTCATACATATACATTTACATGCATATATACATTTTTATACTTTTCATTCAGTTTTTTAAAATATAAGGAAGTCTGTTTCTTTAAATTCACATATGTACATGAATTACATATGGCAATTTGTCAATTGATTTTAACATAAATAAGATGTGTGGGAGTGTTATTGTCATTCTGAGGAAGTCATACGTAATTGTGACGAAATCGCTCAATAAATTTGGATCTTTCCTGGCATCCAGCTTGTGCTTTTCGTGGTTTCTGTTCGTTGGTATTTATTGTTTTTGTCTTGGTACCCATTCCCAGTTAGACAAACAGATGATGAGTATGTAAGAAAATGGTGGAATTATTAATTATTGATTCATTGTGACACCCATGCATGCACTCTTCTTCCTTGTCCATTTTTGTCTACCCTGTCCAAAGTTGTCCTTCTTCTAGGCAGGTCCCAGGTACAAAAAAGCAGGTCTGAGTGTTAAGTCCCAGGTCACTGGTGAACAAGTCGACCTTCCACTCACTGACTATGCCACCAAATAATTAAAAATAAAAGAATGAAGCCTTTCTAAATTAAATCTTTATTAACTATAGTAACCAATTAACTAAATACCAAAAGCCAAAACAAATAAGTAAATCAGCCACTGTCGGTGACAAAAATAAAACTTTGTATCTGCCTTCTCTGTAATACCCCCTCTACCTGTGCAGCTAGTCACGAGTCTTTGGGGCAGTGCCAGAGGCTTATCCCATATGTAAAATGTAGGAATTTGCCAAAACCCACGCCAGATGACTTGAAAAGGGAGGCAGGCAGTATACTGGAGTGTCTTGGACATCTGTGTACATTGTTTTTTTGCCATTATTCCTGCTTTCCTTAAAGGGAAATGAATGAAAAAAGAAGAAATTTGTAAAAATATTTTTTATTTATTTAACACAAATTGCTCCATCAATAAGACAGCACCAGTGGTGACTGCCCCTTTCACCCTGCCCTTTCTACACTACTGCATACAGTTTGAACAATGATTCTGACTTAATGGTTTCAGTCATCTTAAACTAGACAACAGCCATGATCTCAAATGTCTTTGTTTTTTATTATGCAGCCTTATTTTCTGACCGTTCAAAACCATCTTATGGAATTTCTTTATACTCATAACTTTCTGATGTAGTCTAACGTTAGGCACCTAAATTGTCTGCAGACCATATTTGTCTTGGAGGTATGATACACAATGGCCAGGAAGGACAATGATGACCTCGGTGTATATGTTAAAGGAAAGACTTATATAATCTTCCCTTTCCATACTGGAGATGTGCCTTGAATGTAGCGCTTCTTAAATCAGCCCCCACGCCTCATTTACCTTCTCTAATACTCAATATTCCTGATAAACTCTAACCTGCACGATACTATTGCCAACAAGGGTTAATGTTCTTGTTTGGTTTTATTTTGACTGACATTCGCATTTTCATCGGTTGATTTGAGGTTTGGAGTACTTGCTTACACTTAAATCTTCAGACTTCTTGAAGACGCTCTCATCGTCTGAATTTCCAGTTGTATTTCCATGCAGCCCATTTAAAGAATTTATTACACCACAGAAAAAACATCCTGCTCAGCTGTCTAGAAGGACACTGACTTTTTCCCTGGGATGTCCACAGGACTGACCTAAAAGCCCTCTGACCTAATTGTTCTCCCTTTAGGAAGAGGGCCAAGCTTCACCAGTCAGGTTGAGAGGTCTATGTCCCATTTGTTTCCTGACCATAGAGCTTAATCAGCCTATTCTGTTGGTGGTGATAGTTGGATGATAGGGAGCAGGACAGTCTTCTGATCCTATGGACTAACCTGACTCCTCCTGCATGCTGTACAAGTGTTACCTTATAGGAGGTGCATGCATGCATGCTACCACATATGGTGAATCTCCTGGCCATTCACTGCAGTGCTGACCCAGTAGCACTGGCACACTAGGTTTTTCACTTGCAGGTGGTACACCTGCAGTTCTGCAGCTGCCACCAGTGCATCTGTTTCACCCTAGGAAGGGTGGACCTGCATCAGCCTGTCACTCTACTCTCCCCCAAAATGATTCCCCCCAGCACCACTGCTGCTAATCGAACACAGGTCATTTGAGGTGCAGTCATGGCTTTGTCCCTCTGTGTCATGGGACCAAGTGGATTGATGCTGATTTGATTTCAAACCCATCTTTTATATTTTTCTTGGCTGGCTTTTGTAGAATTCATCACTATCCCCTGCTTATCTTGCAGGTAACATTATCACTAATAATTAGAGTGAATATGGTAACCCAAGCAGGTCTTGCTGTTTAGTGTAATTAATCACTGAAATGGTACAGATCCTTTCATGAAGTTGGTTAACCTCATTTAGAGAATGGAACTTATACCCATCAGACCAGGGTCACAGCTGACAAAGGCTGCAGGAGTTAGACCCTCTGCCGAACTTTAAAAAATAGTACAATTTATAGTACACTTTATCAGATGCTAATAGCTTTCATTTGTTACCTGATCAGATGCACATAACATGTTTTTCAGGGTTCTTAAAAAGGAAGTTAGGCTATACATTTCGCTTTGCATAGTAGGTAAATTTTGCAGAGGGCACACTACATCAGTGATGCCATGTCTATATATTTATAAATTTATATAGTCAGTTTCAACAATACTTTGGCACTGCATGAATGATTTAAATGTGACACAGAGCATGGGTCACACATAAATAGTGCACCTTATATCCCTGCATAGTCTCCATCAAAGTGTTGTTTCATAGAAGCGTACTTTTCAAGATGCATCATTTATTCTTCATAACTAGTGAAACTATCCAGCCTCTGCCAAGATCGGTTACTGAAAATGTCTTCCACCCAACTGTTAAACTTTTCCTGTTAAAATCTGTTTGATTGTATTATATGGTAAGTGCAGATTAATTGCTTTGTCTATCCTCATCTCTCTTGTTGCTGCTCTCTGATTTATCAGCTAATGATGATCTCTGTGACTGGTAAGAAACTCTCATCACATTTTCCAAGCTGCTAGAAGAAAGCCTTCAGAAAGTGGGCATTATCATGAATTACCTTACCTTTCTTTATCAGTTTTGGAATGTAAAATGTGTAACATGAAATATACCACTACACAGTCAAAAAAAAATCTTAGATTATACACACAGTCAGTTGTTTTGGCATTTATAATGCCGCATTAGAGAATTAAAAAAGTGTGTGTGTGGGGAGAGCTGGTTATGCCAAACTGATAGTCAAATCTTATACCAGATTATCTTACTTGTTTTGTTACATATAGATCTCACCCACCCTTGGATCTGTTGCATTTTAAGTTGCTTTTTCTCACCCTGTCCTTCATCTTTCCATTCTTCGTCTACTTAAATTAAACATTTTAATAGATATTTTTAAACGTGAGCATTAAATATTGTAAATATCAAGTTGTGATACAACAAATATTATTTAGGAATACTAAGGGTCAAAGAGGTCATGTGCAGATGAGACAGAAATAGAAAACGAAACATAGAGGGTTATGATCGGGTCTCAGATTGTTACCACGTTACTATGTGTTCAAGAGATGGATGCCAAGAAATTCAACTCACGGGTGAAGCTTGAGAGGTGAATCTTGGCATTCATATTAAGAACACATAATGGGTTAGGATCGGTAAGACCCAACTATAACTCTTCATAGTGCATTGATTTTTATCTACTTCATGTACTACTAATTACAGAAATAAAAAAGCCAAGGTGTTTTACCGGTTTGAAAATGAGTAAAAAGCACTTAGCGAGTGCTGTTGCCTAGACAAATTACAGGGGGAAAGTCTGGGACAGTTTTTAAATAATGCCCTAAATTAAATAAGTTACTTACAGGCTGACATCCATAACTTTCACTGATATGTGAGGAAAGATATTTAGGTACAGACGAGTGTGAATGACTGTCTTTTCTGTGACAGCCAGCAGTAACAGCACTTAGGGGGTGTGTAACAAATGTTTCACACCACTGAAAGCACTTTACATTTGAGTCTCATACTACAGAAGAGCGTAACAGATTTATCTTTTTTTTTCCAGTTTTGGAGTGCAATCATGAGGCTTCATGCACTAAAATATTATTACATTTTTAAAACAGCGAAAATAACACTGGCTGATTAAGGGTATAAATATGTTGGCTGTTTTAAGATCACTTGATAGAAAAAATAAAATGTCCAAAAATTAATTAAAGTAATCTTGAAATATAATCATACAGCCATATATCACTCAGGACCATTAAACAGCTTGGACAAACTATTCATTTAGTACAGTGACATCAGCTATTTGAAACTGCATGGTTTAGAAAAGCTGATGGACATGCAGGAATCAGACATAGTAACCAAAACAATGAACAGTTTTCGTGATTCAAGATTTTATGTATAGTAGTTTTTAAAATGCATTTATTGCACTAACACTATAACACTAAAATGCATTTATTGCACTAACACTATAACACTAAGGAGCTTTTACTTCAGAATGATTTTTTTGTTGTTTAGTTTCAGTGGATGTGTGTGTTAAGAAAGCTAATGGAGACCTAATAGAAAACCTAAGTAATAGAATATGTAAGTGACATGCTCATGCCAAGATGCTTTGACAATGTCTGAACAACCATGCTTTATTTAAGGTGAATATTTGCTATTGCTGGCAACAGATGTTGCGCAGCTTGTATGTTTAGAAATTATCATCTGAAGTTGTAGAAGCATGCAAAAATATTTGTACCATCTGCTTTGATCTCATCACAAAACCTTTCTGGTCTCAGTTTGGACATGCTCAGTTACCTCAGGTGTTAATTTTTTTTTTTTATAATTTTTCCTCACTCAGTGAATGTCATACCTTTGTTTCTTGTGCCAGAGTTAACATTTTTAAGTTGGTACATGTCTGAATTAGGAGGTCTTCAATTTGCTTTTCAGCCTTATTTAAACAGTCTGGAAAGTATGTATTCAGAATTTACATTGTGCATAATTACTGTTACTCTGTGAATTCTGGCACAGTGCAAAACTTATATCAGAGAATCAAAACTCTGGCATGTACTCATTGGTGCCTGAACCCTAAAAGGATCTTTTGTTTCTAAAAGAGATGAACTGGCTTCCTGCTCAGTGTTGTTCCATCGCACATGCTCAGTGAAAATGAGGTAGTAGACATGAGGTAGTTCTTGCCTAGTTCAAATAACATGGTAACATCAGATGACAGGGACTACTGCTGCACATGGAATTCTGTTACACCATCAGTGTATTGCTATTCTGATACATTTGCCCATTTTACTTTACAGTACCTAAGCTGTGCTTAGGTTACACTGAAGGAGTGTGGACTCCATAGAATTTGTGAGCGTGATGGTGTAGACATGGATATGAAATCAGAGTTGGAGGAATAGCAAACTGATCATGCAAGTAGGTGTCCTTTCCACAGAGGCCACTGTTGACCAAGAATTTTTGGTGTCTTTTCAGGCTTGCTAGTTGTTGCTGAAGCACCTACCAAGAGGAGAAAATGCTGAGAGAAGAAAAGGAGCCACTTTTGTGATTTTAAGTATTTTCTTCTGATTTTTTGTTAAATTTTACTGCTTTGCCGCCTACTTTTTGGCATTTTCTGGCTTGCTAAAGTTTATATCTGTAACAGTAACAGTACTTGGAACACATCTAGAGCCTGTTTACTGCATTTCCTGTGTTGCACTTAATTTAAAATATTTTTTTTCTCTAAAAACTGCATTTTACCTGATTTGGCCTAGCACTCAAGTGTAGGGTCATTTATTGCACTGTTGTGATTATTTTGCTGCCTGTGTATCTCTGCTACCTTTAAACTACAACAAAAAGAAAAAAAAAACCCAAAAATCTTGCTTTTTTTCCCCACTTTCTGAAAGTTAAGAAAGTTCAGTTACAGATTTGCTGTTCTGAACTGTTTGGAAGTTTCTAGAAGGCCAGTGCTTGCTTGGGCTAAAGGAAAGTCTCTGTGTTCACCAGTGGGAGTGGTAAACACTGAACAGCCTGCCTGTCCCTGGAGGAGTGGTTACTACCTAGAAGCTGTAGTTTTATTGGCCATTTTGGGTCATTTCTAAACTCCTTGATCTCTCTCTCTTAAAACCAGGCTGCCTCATGGTTTTGGCATCTTTTCAGGCTTGCTAGTTATTGCTGAAGCACCTACCAAGAGGAGAAAACGCTGAGAGAAGAAAAGGAGCCACTTTTGTGATTTTAAGTATTTTCTTCTGATTTTTTGTTAAGTTTTACTGCTTTGCCGCCTACTTTTTGGCATTTCCCGGCTTGCTAAAGTTTATATCTGTAACAGTAACAGTACTTGGAACACATCTAGAGCCTGTTTACTGCATTTCCTGTGTTGCACTTAATTTAAAATCGTTTTTTTCTCTAGAAACTGCATTTTACCTGATTTTGACCTAGCACTCAAGTGTGGGGTCATTTATTGCACTGTTATGATTATTTTGCTGCCTGTGTATCTCTGCTACCTTTAAACTACAACAAAAAGAAAAAAAACAAAAAAATCTTGCTTTTTTCCCCACTTTCTGAAAGTTAAGAAAGTTCAGTTACAGATTTGCTGTTCTGAACTGTTTGGAAGTTTCTAGAAGGCCAGTGCTTGCTTGGGCTAAAGGGAAGTCTCTGTGTTCACCAGTGGGAGTGGTAAACACTGAACAGCCTGCCTGTCCCTGGAGGAGTGGTTACCACCTAGAAGCTGTAGTTTTACTGGCCATTTTGGGTCAATTCTAAACTCCTTGATCTCTCTCTCTCTTAAAACCCTACAACTCTCTTTTTGCGCGGTTTTGCGCACTGAGCAGTGTCGGGCAGTGCCACCTAAACAGGTTTAAACTATTCCAGGCTCCACAAAGTCTGCTCTTCACTTTTTCCCTTAGAACTGTTCAAACTCTGAAAGTAATCACTCTGTTCTCTTTCTAATGTCCTGCACTTGCTCAGTTCTTATAAGGAAACACCAACTAACTAAAGCACTACACTCTCCTTGACTTCTCATAAGTATTAGACTCCCGATTGGTCATTCCTGATCAAGTGAAAAATCAGTTCCCTTCCCTAATCTGATCAGTAAAAAAAAAACAGTTCCCTGTACTAATCTGGTATGTCCAAGGGTCAGTTTCAAGGTTACTCTCCAGTCCAGCTGGTGAATCTGGGAATTTTGAGTCAATGTTACAATTGCCTAATGTACACAGACAACCCTCTCCTCCTTCCAACAAACTCTAATACATGTGAGAGATGCAGTTACACAGCCAAACTGGAGGCAGAGCTCCCTCAACCCAAGACTGGCACAGTCAGTCAGGAGGAAAAGGTAACCACCCACACCACAAATCCAGTCTCACACCGACCTATTGCATCTGCATACCCAACACATAAACACACAAAAACAAACTCGGAGGCTCTAAATAAAAATCTGCCTAAACAGCAAAGACCTCCTAAGCAGATATCCAAGCAACAGCCACCCCTCAACAAAACCCACAAATCACATATCTCACAAAATCAGTGTGCCTCACAGTCACAGCCCATAAGGCCAAACAACACACCAAATACACTTGTTATAGGGGACTCTATTGTCCGGCACACTGACGTCCCACTCACCAGAATGAACAAGGAGAAGGTCACTGTAAGCTGCCTGTTGGGTGCCAGGATCTGCCACATAACGCAAGCACTCAGGTCACTCCAAAGCAAGTACAAGTATGACTCCGTCATTGTCCATGCTGGTGTGAATGACCTGAGATGTACCTCCCTGGACTACATGAAAAGAGACATAGAGGAGCTCTCTGACCATGTAGCCCAGGCTGGTATGTCCCTGACCTTGAGTAACATCTTGCCCTCACCAAGAATGATGCCACAGTATAAAGACAAAATGATCAGTTTCAACAATTGGCTAAAGTATTGGTGTCATTCAAAGGGGATCCAGTGTCTGTCAGCCTGGGATGACATGCTCGACAAGCCACATTGCTTTGCTAGGGACGGCTTACACCTGTCACCCTTAGGCTTTCGTATACTGGCCAAGGCTCTTGCCACCCCCATAGTGCCTTTTTTAGGCAAGGCTCAAAGGACAAACCCACCTCCATAGACAGCCCAAAGATAAAAAAACTAAAGGTAATGCTACTCAATGCCAGAAGTCTAAACCTCAAGATGCATGCACTCGAGACTCTCCTCAGTATGGAGAAAATCGATGTCTGTGCAGTAACAGAAACCTGGTTCAAGGCACTTGAGAGCACCCCAGCACTACCAGGTTATAACTCATACCATATATATAAAAAGAGAAATGGCTTCAGGTAAAACCCAGGTGCACAAAACCAGAACTAAAAATAACCAAAAATACACCGAGGTACCACACAATAGCGTCTTTAATTACACAAAAAATAAGAACAGTGGTGGCTTAGCAAAACTAATTGCTTCATCAGACAAGAAAATAAAACACTCCATTGCTTATATACAGATGGAACCATTGACTCAATCACTGATGTCATAGGTCAATTAAGGCATTAAAGCTATATAAAACTTATAAATGTATAAATGTAGAACAGGCTACATATAGAGAAAACTGCATATAAAAGACACATATAAAATACTGCATGTAAATGCATATAAAAACTGCATATAAAAACTGCATACAAAAACTATATACAAAACTGTTTGTAAAAGAGTAGCATCTTCCACAAACCAACCAGAAAGAACACATACCTACACAAAACTAGTATGCATCCCAGGCACATCCTGAGAAATGTATTAAAAGGGCAAGTTTATAGGACATTAAGATTACATGATGATGATGAGGATGCATTACTAGCATTAAATAATTTAAAATTTGAGTTTATAGCTAGAGGATACCAACCTGATGAAATTGATAAAACTATATCTGATGCATGGCATATGAGATCAACTAAATGTAGACCTTATTTTAACAACAACGAGGTAGTTCCATGTAATAATCCATCTAACATAAACTCTAGGCCACATAATGAATTTAGAGTAGTGTTACAGTTTGCGAGTGATGTCAACCAATATATTGACATAATTAAGAAACATTGGCACCTATTACAAGAGGTACCACAGTTGCAGGTTATTACCTGTAAAGATCCACTATTCAGTTTCAAGAATTCCCCTGGACATCCATATCCCGTCCCCACCCCCAGCCAAGGAAATCACTGTAAAGAATTTCTCCAAAGCCAACTTTGCACTTCTCAAGACTGAGGTGGAATCCTTCAAAGCCCCTGGGCCAGAGGATAATACAGACCAATCCACAGAATCCTTTACAAATGCATTCTATGAGCACCTGCAGGAATGCATGGATCATGCTATCCCAAATAAAACCAAGACTCACTCCTCCAAAAACAGGAGACTGGTCTGTTGGACCCCGGCCATAAATAAGCTATACAACAGAAGGAGGAAGCTACTACATGACAGAGCAAAATCCCAAAAAGGGAAGGCATCTCTGATCAGTATTAGCAAGAAACTTTGATTCCTCAAAAAGTCATCAAAGGCCAGTTTCGAAAGAAAAATTGCCCTAGACACTAAAGATAATCACAAGGCCTTCTTTAGTTATGTCAGAAACATGGGCAGAAACTCCCAGATATGCTCTGAATTGTTGCATAACGGTACAAAATATACCGAACCTACAGACATAGCCAACATCCTGGCAGCTTCAGCACAAACTTCTCCCCCCCTTCCCCCCCAAAGGAGCAAATGCCTATCCCAACTGAATGTAACCTCCCTGACATCACAGATGCACAGGTGAAAGCTGCCCTCTCCAAAGCAAAAAACACAGTATCTATGGGACCGGACGGTGTCCCAGGCTGTCTCTTACACGAGCTCCAAGAAGAACTGAACCCTCACATTAAGTCACTGTTCAAACTTAGCCTTACTACAGGATATGTACCCAAAGAATGGCGTACAGCTACAGTGGTCCCACTCCACAAAGGTGGTGCCACAACGGACCCCGGAAACTATCGCCCCATAAGCCTAACTAGTCTGGTCTGTAAAGCTATGGAGCGTATTATCATGGAACTCATAAACAAAGACATTGGGAGCCTCCAGACACTGGATCCTACCCAATTTGGCTTTGTTAAGGGCAGATCTTGCCTCTTAAACCTAGTTGATTTCTTTGAAACAGTTACCAAAGCCATAGATGAGGGCAAGGTAGTCCACACAGCCTACCTGGACCTCGCAAAAGCCTTCGACACAATACCCCACTCGGGCATCATAAATAAGCTTACCAGCTTAAATATCAACTCCTATATCACAAGATGGGTTGCAAACTGGCTCAGAGATAGAACCCACATGGTCAGAATCACAGGTGCCATGTCCGAATCGAAACCAGTTACAAGTGGTGTCCCACAGGGCTCAGTTCTGGGACCTCTCTTGTTCGGTATATACTTCCCTGAGGTTCAGGCTAACACGGGGGGATTATGGCTGACAAAGTTCGCAGATGACTGCAAACTGGGGGCCATAATCGAATTTCCAGCTGACACAAGCATCCTCCAAAAGGGTCTCACAGAGACGGATGCTTGGTGCCAGAACCACGGCCTCAAGCTAAATGCTAAAAAGTGCATAGTCATCCCCTTTGGGAAAAACAAGGTGCCCACAAATTACCACATAGGTGGTAATCCATTAAGTACGGAAGAAGTAATTAGAGATTTGGGGACCAACGTAGATAGTAATCTCTCCTTTGATAATCACGTTGCCAGAGTGGTTAGAAAGACCTTCTATATAGCCCACCTTATCAGAAAAGGGTTCGCATCTAGATCAAGAGAGGTCATTGTGCCCCTCTACTCATCACTCATCAGGCCCATAATTGAATACAATGCCCCTTTGGGGATGTACCTTACCCGACACCTGCAGCAACTGGAGAGACCCCAAAAGTACCTCACCAAGAGGATCATGGGCTACAAACAGATGTCCTATGCAGCTCGACTAAAGAAACTCCAGCTCTACTCAGTTGCTTACCGCCTACTCAGAGGCGATCTATGCCTGTCGTACAAAGCCATGTCAAACCCAGAATTAATGGACATGCTCCACCTCAAAAAATCCAAGTCCCTTAGAGCTACACGCTCCAGGGACCTAAACCTCAGCACAAAAATAAATAGGACATGCTGGAGGGACAGATTCATTTCCCAGAGGCTCCCCTCACTCTGGAATAGAATCCCAATTCATGTTAGATATAGCCCCTCGCTGTCCCTCTTCAAGCGAAATTTGGACGCGTGGATGGGGAATCGCAAATTCACCCCTGGGATCTCTCCTGTGTCCCTGCTAGGCAGAGGCACAGTAAACTAATCTTAAAAGGGTACCTTCTGTGACCTACTTTAGAGAGGCACAGTAGGCTAATCTAATAGGGAGGCGGAAGCCAAATACACTCTGGCTAGGCTTATAAATGCCTTAGGGCAGATAGCCTAGTATCTACCTATGAACCTATGAACCTATGTAATGTGCTCTGTGGCAACAGCTGGTACTGAACTATGCGTCTGTTTAAGGCTGAAATGTTGGTGATAAGGTAAAGGATTGATTTACTTACTGATTTAATTTTACAATTGTTAACAAGAGTACTGCACTGATTTTAGTGGACCACAGGATTAGCCTGGGTGAGCATATCATAATGTTAAGAAGAGATAAAATGATATACAGTGTAATATGGAGATACAGATATACTGTACATCTAACAATGTTTGGAGATTAATCCAATCTTTGCACATACTAAATTGAGAAGTAAGTTACAAGCAAAGGGGGGGTTGACAGCTAGTAATGCATATGTTGTCATTTTGGATTTTATCTGAATCTGTTGTTTCAAACTAGCTGAATTAATTAGTTTAATTAGAATAGGAGAGTAGGGAAAGGAGATTAAGGAAAAAACAGAGAAAGGTGAAGGGGTAAGGGAGATTAAGGAGTGAAGATTTTAGTAAAGTTGCCAAGAGGACCAAATGCAGATGAAGGAGTGAAAAGAAAGAGGAAGGGTTGTGGGATTTAAGTGCTGTGATGGACTAGTAACACTGAAATGAAGCTTATGTTTCTTGGTGGTTTTAAGGTTCATTGGAAACCTCTGTATATGAGATGAACTTCTTTTAGGTAGGTTGATAGTGATACACAGAGTTTAGGGACTAGTGTAGAGAAAGTATGATTGGTGCAGTGCAGCTTGGCTGCAAGTATGACCAGATTGGGGGTGGATTGTTCGAGATATCTTAGGCTGCATGACAAGGTTTGTGTGGTAGAGGTGACATTCAGTTAGGAGTAAGGTTTTGTACAAGAAGGAGGCCAGCAGGAGGTCATATTATTGATAGGCTTCCATCTGGCTTTAGAGAGAGTTATGTAGTGGAGTTCTTGCTGAGAGGTATTTGTGATGAAACAGCATATTTTACTGGAGATGATTCATAGGTTGGTTATATTTTTCTTTGATATTAGAGCAATGATAGGCAGTTCTTACTCATAATGAAGAGGCAAAGTCAGCTGACCTATTCAGCCCTGCAAGTCATTAAGAAGAGGTTGAGAACAATAGCCTTCTAATTATGTAACATAGAAAGACTGATGTTGATTATAATAACAATAATAATAATATCCATTTGTTAACCAGGTAGGCCCATCAGTGGCACACACAGCCCCTTTTTAAGGAGCGATCTGGGAGCAATGTCTGGTTAGGTGACTTACTCAAGGTTACAGCACATGTGAGCTAAGGGAATCAAACCCTGTACCACAAGAACTACAGCTCAAAGGCTTGTCCCACTGTGCCAACCGCCAGATGTTTTTAGTATGGCCAATAAATTAATTTAGCTTGCTCATATAACTGCCTTTTAATTTGGCTGTTGGCGATAACCTACAAAAGTGTACCCCATTCCACCCTATTCAAAATTACTTTATCTAAATCTTATGCATTTTTGCATTCTTTTACTGTTTATGAGCCCACTGTATCCTCATAATGACTGTTTCATGTGTTTTTTATGCTTTTCCTGGATCAGTGCTTCCTGACATTACCTCTGAACCAAGAGTCATTAATGAACTACTCCATTTTGCCCATGTTTCAGACTTTGAAATACACTACTCACCACATGTTATAGAGGTCCTTTAGACCTAGTCTTTTCAGCTTGCTACACATATTTTACTGCCCACTGTGATATATGTATCATGATTCCATAGTACATTTTCATACTATTTCCACTGTAGAGCTTACACTATTTAGTTGTCATTTTCCGGACAGTCTACACACTATAAACATCCTTTAAAAATAGAACATCCACCAGAAAGAAACTGCGTTTAAATGCTTTTGCAACACTAGATAAGTTGCTGTAGGTTTGCAGACTTGCTGTAAGTGGAATATTTACTAGTACTACACGCAGGTATCCCTGTCCTACTATAACTGGAAATATTTAGAAGTACTACATACAGGTATGTCTCTGCTAAGACTACTCCCTGTAGGTACTGTAAGTACAGTACAGACTTCCACATTCTTGTTACCCCTAGTCTTTTATTTTATTTATTGTATTATGTACTGTGCTCATCTGTTGTTAACACCAGTGCCCTGGACCAGCTGGTTGAAACACTCACAAGGGACTCAAACATCCTGGACCTGCTGCTCATCAACATGATGGACCGCTGCACCACCCCCAGTGTGTGGTCATCCCTGGTGAGATCTGACCACAAATCAGTCTCATTAGAAGTAACTATAAGACAAGACCCCCCCCCCCTTAGCAACAACTAGACTAAAAAGCTTCTCCAAGGCCAATTACAACCTCTTATGTGAAGGCATAAATAGCTTCATAGCCCCTCCCCCACTGATGGAACAGACACATATACCGAGTTATATACCAATGCTTTATACAAGCACCTGTACAATTATATTGACTCTTCCTTACCTGATAAAACCAAAGCGAGATCGTCAAGGAAAACGAACCTGTCTGGTGGACAACTGCCATTAATAGGGTATACAATAGGGGAACGAAATTGCTGTCTAAGAGTAGGAAGGAATAGTCTCAAAACTGGAAATGTCCCTCCTCAACTTAAACAAGCAAATAAGAATCCTAGTGAAGTCCAAAGCTAACTATATATTCTCTAACTAAGGATAACCACAAGGTGTTCTTTAGTTACATCTGTAACTTCAAAGGTAAGGCTCAGATTTGTGCTGAACTCATAGTTAATGGTACTACATATATAGAACCTATGGATGTAGCAAACCTGCTGGCTGACAGGTTCAGTTAAAACATCATTCCCCTGTCCACACCACATATACCCCAAAGCATCCCTAACACCTGTTCCTCAACTAGTATCTCCTAGGAGCAGGTCATAAATGCCCTCTTCAATGCCAAAAACACAGCCTCTATGGGACCAAACAACATCCCGGAATGTGTTCTACATGGGTTAAAACAGGAATTAGCATCATCATTGAGCATGATTTTCAATCACAGCCTAAGCACTGTCTTTGTCCCAGTGGAATGGAAAACAGCTATCATCATCCCTTTGCACAAAGGGGGTGCATCCTCTGACCACGGGAACTATAGACCCCTTAGCCTGAGCAGCTTTATCTGCAAGGCCATGGAAAAAAATCATTGTGGACAAATTAAGGTCAATGAAAGAAATAGACTGCAGAAGGTCAATAAAACCCAAAAAGTCAGAAGTTTGATAAAACAAATGACCACAGTAATTAGGACTGTCTATAGAGATTCATGCAATATAATAGAAGTAAACAGGATATATTACTGTGCAGCTAAATTAATAATTGATAAAGTTCTACCACAACAACACAGGGTAGTGAGGGAAAGGAGGGGGAAAAATTGAATACCATCGTGGAAGTATCGAATAGAGAAAACTATAAAGCAATTAAGGCAAGAAGTATCACTTTTAGAAGAATATAGAAGAGGGAACAGATCAACAAAAATACTTGGAAAGACAGACATGATAAAAGCAATGTGCAGTATTAGAAAAGACCAGGATCTATCATGCACTATCGCAAATAAACTAAAAACTTCAGCACAGGTACTAAAACGTAGAAGATACACAGATAAATGTAAAGGAAAAGTACAAAATAAGCAATTTACTGATGACACAAAAAACTGTTATAGAGAATTGGGAAACAAGGTAAAAGGAATTGAAAGACCACAAAAAAAGAAGAAATAGATACAATTTGAAGAAGTATTTATGAAGATCCAGTGGAACATAACAAAGATGCTAAAAGGATAGAAGTAAAAGAAATAATAAGTTTAAAGGTACAGGATATGAAATCAGATGAAGTAACAACTAGAGAGATTGAAACAAAGTTAAGAAAAGCCTCTAATTGGAAACCCCCAGACCCAGATGCAGTATCTAACTTCTGGTTAAAAGTGGTAACATCTTTGCACAAAGATTTAGCCATGAGTAACAACTATTTATATGTGCACCCCGAACAGACATCAACCTGGCTAACAACATGAAAAACAATGCTACTACTTAAGAGTGAACCTGCAAGCTACCCTAAAAATTATAGACCAATAACTTGCCTTCCAATGAAGTATAAACTATACACTGGAATTGATGCCGACAGAGTTTATAGTCATTTAGAACAAAACTCAATTATGGCAATAGAACAAAAGAGCAATAAAAGAAAGTCATATTGAACAAAGAATCATTTGTGTTAAACAAAGTCATAATGGAGAACTGTAAAAAGGGGAAGAATCTAAGTATGGCATTGATTAACTACAAAAAAGCATTTGATAGTATCCCACATTCATGCATAAAAGAGTGCTTAAAAATGTATAAGATACACCCTACACTGATAGACTATATTTCAGTGACCATGACACAGTGGCAGAGCATTTTGCAATTAAGCCATGGTAAAGGACAAATTATTATTCCAGGGATAAAAATTAAGCGGGGGATGTTCCAGGGTGACTTTGTCACCACTCCTATTCTATCTTGCCCTTAACCCACTAAGCTGTCTACTTAACAGCTTAAGCCATGGCTATAATTTGCCTCCTAGAAAACAACAAAGTGTGAAGACTTCTCATTTTCTCTTTGTCGATGATTTGAAACTGTAAAGCTCATTAAATGGGGAACTGAAAGCACAACTGTAAATTGTGAAACCTTTTTCAGATTTATTTAACATTTGTTTATCAGGAAAGTCCGACTTGGAACAAAGAATATTTTCAGTGGAGGCCTGGGGAGAAATGCTCCAGACGCATGTCTTTGTAATGTGGGAAGAAACCGGAGTACCTGGAGAAAACCCACACGGACGCAGGGAGGACATGCAGACTCCGCACAGAAAGTACTCCAGCTGAGAATCGAACCGGAGAACCACTGCACCACTATGAAAATATATATAATATATATAAGATGATATAAGAATGTCATTTGGTCTTGATAAATGTGCAAAAACAACCTTTAAAGCAGGAAAACTACAGCACCAAGAAAACATCAGTTTGGAACAAGAATGTGATATAGAAGAACTTGAGCACGAGGGAGTGTGTAAATATTTGAGAACTGATGAAGGATCAACAATAAAACATGAACAAGTGAGAATAGAACTTAGTAAGGAATATTTTAGAAGACTTAAATTAAAACTGAAAACAGTGTTGACATCTAGGAACAAAATTCAAGCTATAAACCAATTTTCTTTTCCTGTCCTAACTATAGTTTTGGAGTGATTGTCTGGCCACAAAACATGTTGGATAGATTAGACAGGAAAACAAGAAGGATGCTTCATGCTCACCAAATGATTTATAAAAATCAGTGCATACCAAAATTATATATTCGCCATTCCGAAGAAGGTATGGGCCTCCTTGAAATTGATTACATGTATAGATCTGCAATCATTGGACTGCATGCACATCTGCTGACCTCACAAGACCCAAATGTAGTGAAAGTTTTGAAACATGAGGAGAATAAATCTAAGATGACTTCCCTTCTTAGTCTAGCAGCAGCATATTGCCATCAAACCAGAAGTAGATAAAAATCAGGCAACTGAGTATGCCAAAAAACAAAGGAAAGAATATAAGGTGAAGGAGCAGATGAGAAGGCAAGAAACGTGGAAAATGCATAAAAATAGTTGCAAGTATGGAAAACTTCTTGAACCTCATGTTGAGCAGGAGCGAATGCAGGAATGGTTAAAGAGACGTGAATTCAAACCAAGAGATGAAAGGTTAATATTGGTGGCCCAAGGTAGTGGGCTACGTAGACTTTGGTTTACAAAGTCCATTGAGCATGTGGGAGAAACGGGTCTATATGACGCTATCGAATGGACTAAATAGCGAATGCTATTTAGTAAATCCGATACTGTCGAAATGGCAAAATAGCGAAGTCACAGAACATCGAATTTTTTCCCAGGGAAAAAAATTTGGTGGGCCGTCTTCGGGACTTTGCCATTTCCTCCACTATGGTGTGATCTCGGAGTTGGAAGCTCCCCACTTAAATTTGTGTTTAAGTTTATTTATCTTTTTTTACGGAGCAGCAAATTTTTTCCATGGGAAAAAATTTGCTGTTCCGTTTGTTCGATATTTTGTTATTTTGATATTATCAGTACAATGAAATAGTATTCACTATTTACATTGTACAATAATATGATATAGACATGGGAGAAACAGATAAATGTAGGTTTTGTATTGGAAACAGTTGCACACCTCGTTGCTGGTTGTGACATACTAATAGCGGAAGGGCTATATACTGAAAGGTATAATAATGTGGCAAGACTGTTGCACTGAGGATTGTGCAAACTTTATGATATTAAAATGGCTGAAAAACACTGGAAACGTGAGCCACAAAGCATTATAGAAAATGATGAAGTCTACATCACATGGGATCACCCATTACCAACAGGAAAAAAGACAGATGTTAGAAAACCAGATATAGTGGTCCATGAAAAGAAGACAAAAGTAGCATTGACCATTGAAATCACCAAACCCAGTGACAACAGTGTCTTGCATACAGAGAGATACAAAGTCATAAAATATCAGGATTTGCAGGCAGAAATGAGAGCAATGTGGAAGAAAAATACCCAGCCAGTTCCAATAGTAGTAGGAGCAAAGTGTCTTACAAAAAAAAAATCTACAGTCGTATTTAGATATGTTACCAATACATGTAACTCTGTAGGAATTGCAAAAAGAGTCATTACTGGGTACATTGCGGGTGCTGTGAAGAGCACTTCTGGCTGACATCAAAGATTAAAACAAATGAACTTTAATTGTATTTTGACTTAAGAATGGGGTTCATTCCTGTCATGGTATTAGAAACCCAAAAGATTTTAAGAAACTAAAAAAGAACTAGACCTTATTAACAAAGATATAGGAAATCTCCAAATGTTTGACAACACCCAGTTTGGCTTTGTCAAGGGGAGATCATCCCTGTTAAGCTTGGTGGACTTCTTTGAGACAGTCACCAAAACCCTAGGCGAGGGCAAATCTGTGCTTACAGCCTACTTAGACTTAGCCAAGGCCTTTGACACAATCTCCCACTCAGCATCATTGATAAACTCACCCAGGTGGGTATCAGCCCATATACTGTTAGGTGGGTTGCAAACTGGCTCACTGATAGAACTCATAAAGTCACCTCCTCCAGCAGACCTGTAACCGGTAGTGTTCCACAGGGATTGGTTCTGGGACCCCTGCTGTTCAGAATCTACTTCTTTGATGTACAGACTACAACTAAAGGACTGTGGCTGACAAAGTTTACTGATGACTGCAAACTGGGAGCGATCAATGAAACCCCTAGTGATGTCAACATCCTGTAAGAAGGTCTTATGCAGACTAATGACTGGTGCCAAAGTCATGATCTTAAACTGAATGCAAAAAAATGCATTATCATCCTTTTCGGCAAGGGTGATGTTCTTGCAAACTACCAAATCAGTAGCAAAACCTTAAGCACACAGTCAGTTATGAGAGATCTGGGCACACAGGTTGACAGCAACCTTAACTTTGATCATCATGTCTCCACAGTGGTAAGAAGGGCATTTTATATTGCTCATCTCATAACTAAGGGCATTGCCGCCAGAAAAAAAGAGGTTATGACCACTCTGTAGTCTTCCCTCATCAGGCCAGTAATAGAGTACAATGCTCCCTTTGCTATGTTCTTTTTCAAACACCTGCAGCAACTGGAGAGACCACAAAGGTTCCTTACAAATCAAATTCAGGGTCTTCAAGATCTGTCTTATGTGGACAGACTTAAATCATTGTCATTTTACTCTGTGTCATACAGACGGCTCAGAGGTGACCTGTGCCTAGCATATAGAGCAATCTCTGACCCATCTTTAATGGAAATGCTGCATATTCACAAGTTAAATGACACACGGGTCACTTGCTCAAAGGACCTTAACCTGGTATGTGACATCAACAGAACTTGCTGCAGAGATGGATTTGTTTCACAGAGGTTGCCCCACCTTTGCAACAAGCTTCCTATTCATGTTAAGCAAAGCCCCTCGATGGCTCTATTTAAGCATAATGTGGACGATTGGATGAGTAACCAGAAATTTGCCCCAGGGTTTCCACCTGTGTCCCTATTGGGCAGGGGCAATAGGTGATGATTTTAGTGTCACCTTGAACCAGACACCCTTGGGAACATGAGTTGAACTTGGCTAGGCTTGAAATGGCCCTGCGGCCTTTAGCCTAGCAACCTCCTATGATCCTATGAAAAGGGGCAATTGAGCCCTGGGTACTAAATTTCAAATAAATAAAATAAATGAATAAAATAAAAGAGAAACACACAGGCTTCGCAGTATTCCAGGATAAGTGACAATTTTGTGAACAGAAACAGCTGCACATTTTTCTATTGAAAAGAACCCAAGAAGTCAGGATTGATGAGACCAGCTCCACTAAGAGACTGGTCACCAGTGAGGTACCTCAGGGCTCCATGCTGGGACCGCTCCTATTTGACATGTACTTCTCGGATGTAAAGGCTAATGTCAAGGCCCTTTTTCAGAGCAGGTTAGCAGATGACTGCAAATTGGGAGCTATCATATATTCCCCTCATGCCACAAACCTCTTACTAGAGGGTCTAACACAAACAAATAACTGGTGCCAAAGTCACAGACTAAAACTCAATGCCAAGAAATGCATTATAGTGTCTTTTAGGCAAGCTGCCTCCAGGCTAATTACTCCATCGATAAGACACTGCTAAGAAATGACCCAGTAGTCACGGATATGGTAAAATATGAAGACAGTAATCTGGCCTTTGACCAACATGTGGCCAAGCCAGTAAGAAAATCATTCTATTTCGCCCAACTTACAAGTAAGGGCACGGCATCCAGATCTAAGGAATTATAGTGCAACTTCACCTGGTCCTTATCAGATTCATCATAGAGTAAAATGCCCCATCGGTATGTACTTGACCAAACATATGCAACAGTTTGAATGCCCACAAAATTTCCTTACCAGGAGAATTCAGAATATAAACACATTATCCTACATGGATTGGCTTAAAGCCCTATGTCTATACTCTGTCACCTACAATCAGGTTACTGAGAGATGATATATTCCTGACATAGAAGGCATCCTTGGATCCAGCTCTGATGGACCTGTTGCATATCCACAAAACAAACAACATCAGAACCGCTAGATGCAAGGATTTAAATTTTGCTTGTTATATAAATAAGACATGATGGTAAATCAGATATGTATGTCAGTGGATTCCCATGCTCTGGAACAGGCTTCTCATCTATGTGAAGCAGAGTCTATCCCTAACCCTTTTTAAGCATAACCTTGAACAATGGATAGGAATCAAAAATTTACCCTGGGTCTGGTCCCCATATCTCTGATAGACATATGCAGACCATAATGCCCAAACTAACATACCCCCCTCCCCATAGCCTCTACAGGCTTCCCAACTAACATCCCCCTCCTAATAAATGCCCATGATATTCAGGGACACAATTGGGTGGGATTGCACAGCTAGGCTTATAAAGGCCCTGGTGGTGTTAGCCTAGTATATAACTATGCCCCTATGAAATTATCTCACACTATGCATCCTTGTATCTCAGTTCCTATTGCTTTCCTATTTCTACCTCATCAGATATGATGACTTTAGACCGCTTTCTTTCATTTTTGTTCTTATGCATTGTTCTGTTAGGTTCTTAGCTGCATCAGTTTGTAATGATGCTAGGATAATACACTTTTGACAATTATTCTAACTTTGCTCAGTTTTTATCTGTTTCCATCTGATTGTATATTCTAGCCATATGTCATTAAAAACATACTTTTCCTATCAGAACATCTGCAATATTATCTTTGTATGGAATAACTAACCTTAGACCCCATACTAAAATTCAGAGCATCCCTCAATTATTTCTGATTTTTCCAGAATGCTCCTCATTTATAGTGATTCAGTTTCATGTTAGCTAGTCTGCTATCTGGACCATCATACTAAGAGCCATTCATACACTGACAAATTTGTTTCTTAATATTTAGTATGAGTCCACGTCACACTGACTAATAGATTAATTAATTAATTAAAATGTGGTAACTATGCAATTGCATTTGATCATACTGTCTTTACAGAGAACATCCAGAGAAAGAAGCTCTGGTACAATCATTAAAATAAGCAAAGATGGGAAAAAACATACTGCACACACAGGTCAGCAGACTATATCAAACAACTGTGAGACAACTTGCCTAAGCAATTCAAACACATAACCATCTGATACAATACTTAATGAAAAGATGCTTACATTGCAACAAACCTGATAATTTCAGTTACATAAGATGGACTTGTGGTCACTATAATGTTTAGATATTCACAGTCAATGAATATTATTTTAGGCAGGATTGTTTTTGTTCTCTAACACCAAATGTAAGTTGCCATTTAAGTTTGTTCTGCACAGGTGACATACGTTGAGAGAATTAGTAGTCCAACAAAGGTGCAGTAGGAAGAATTGATATGGAGAGAGATGAAAAGGCCAATGCTTGGCATAACAGTGGCAATTAAATCAGAGCTAAGGATAAAGTAAACCGAGGAGATGTGTAGATCACTGAAAAGTTGTTTAAAGTGATCTCTGGTATGCTGCAATCCATCTCATACCTTGATACACTAACTGTTCTTATCAACTCAGAAAACAGATTCATTTTGCTTGACTTTCTGTGTTTGAATCATAGCTATTATACTGTACTTGTCTCTAAGCACTCTTTCAAAAAGGATTCCATAATTTACCATTATTATTATTATTATTATTATTATTATTATTATTATTATTATTATTATTATTATTATTATCCCACTATTTTCCATAGTCTCCTCAATCTGTCCTGTGGTCCGGCTGCCCGTCTCACCTACTGCCATTCTACCCCCCGGGTACTCCCTCTGTGCTTAGGTTTAAAACTGGAATCTTATACCATGAGCAACAGAAAGGAAGATCACCTCCTAATACTGTGTGAAGACTCTGTTCTGTCCTACACACCCTACTGTGTGCTTACCCCTTCACTCAAGTGAATGCTCAGTCCGTTTTACCACCGGGTACTCCCTTTGTTCTTAGGTTTAAAACTGGAATCTTAAACTGCGACCAACAGAAAGGAAGATCACCTCCTAATACTGTGTGAAGACTCTGTTCTATCCTACGCACCCTACTGTGCACTTACCCCTTCACTCAAGGGAATGCTCAGTCTGTTCTACTCCCGGTTACTCCCTCTGTGCTTAGGTTTAAAACTGGAATCTTAAACCGTGACCAACAGAAAAGAAGATCACCTCCTAATACTGTGTGAAGACTCTGTTCTGTTCTATTCTACGCATCCTGCTATGTGCTTACCCCTTCACTCAAGTGAATGATCAGTCCGTTCTCCCCCCCGGGTATTCCCTCTGTGCTTAGGTTTAAAACTGGAATCTTAAACCATGACCAACAGAAAGAAAGATCACCTCCTTATACTGTGTGAAGACTCTGTTCTGTCCTACGCACCCTACTGTGCACTTACCCCTTCACTCAAGTGAATGCTCAGTGTATGTTGCCTTTTTACCTAAGCACATAACTATGTTTTATTTTTTCTGCCTTTTTACCCTGTGAGTCTGACTCTCTTGCCTACAGCGTACTTGCAGCCGACCACAACCTGCCTCTCTCCCTCTGCCCTTCAGATATTATTTTATCTACCAAACACCAGTCTGTATGATCCCTGTTACAGCCATTTCTCCTGTCGCCACTAGGTGGTGCCACATACCCATGAATTAGCCCTTACCAAAAGTATCTCTCTCCCAGAGTTTTACTTTAGGAGTAAACCCATTTTCACTCTTTCTTATCTCCTGCTGTTTCTTCCTCTCATTTTTCTATTGCCCATGTTGCCTTACCACTTTTTGCTTTAAGATACGCTCTTTCTGCCCTACCCCCATACCATAGCTGCTGTCTCTTTTGCTTACTGATTGTTTTTCCTCTCTAGTCTTTCACTTTCTGGGTCTAACTGCTCCGTTCACCCTGTGGGCTCACTACTCTCCCCTACCCTACCCACAAATCCCACCCACCCCCAGTGCACCTACACTTATATCTCTTAGACCACACCCCTTCACTTCTAGCCCTATCCCCAATCCTGTCTCATTATCCTATTACATACTTATCCACATATCACTTGCTTACCTTCATTAACTAACTTTTTCATTATATAAAGCCTACCTCCTCACCCTCTCATCCTATACCCTATCTCTTTACATTTGTTTCATCTCCACTCCTTATCATCTACACTTTATCCCTATCTTATACCTTACAATGGCCATTATTCCTATGTCCAAAAACAAAAGGTTACTACTCCCTTACCCTATTCTTACTTTTCTATCTGTATCCTATAAACTTGCAGCCTATGTACATCCCTGCATTTCTGAACTTCACTACCCCTCTCAGCATACATTACTAATAACACAGCCATCCTCCTATAACCATATAAACTTAACATCAATACCCTCCTACTTGCTTCCTAAGTATCACAGACTTGCTCATATAGCTTACTTCCAATCCAGAAAACCTTTATAATCTTCTCCAAACCTTTAAAGATTACAGTCAGACCTCGTCTACATCTCCAAGTAGATGGTGATATTCATCCCAACCCTGGCCCTAACAATTTCGATAACACTAACCCCCTCACCTTGATTCCCTCCACATCTTATAACCAAGCAAGACCCTCTAACTCTCTCCTTATAGCACATCTGAATATACGCAGCATAAATAATAAAATAGCCTAACTTCATGCACTCCTAGATGTGCATTCTTTTGACATCCTATGCCTTACAGAAACTTGGCTAAAACCAACAACACAGGATAATGAAATTACCCCACCTGGATATAATATTTTGAGACTAGATTGCACAACCAGAAAGGGTGGGGGTGTAGCCATCCTTTTCAAATCTGGGCTACAAGTTTCTACTTTTGATATGCAGCTTCCTACAAGTAATAATGCTGAAACCCTTACAGAAAAACTGCAAATCAGTACCTTCAAAGCTATTTATTTAATATGCTCCTACCTTCCTCCTGGAAATAACATCAATACCCTTGAAAACACCCTTAACTGGCTCTCTACTTACTTACCCCAAGAAACCATAGTACTGGGTGACTTTAATATTGACTGGACTACCTGTATCTCATCTAACCCAACAACCCATATAAACCTATATGGCTTTTCCCAAATAATTACCTCCCCTACTAGAATCCATAAACCTAATAACAAAGAAAGCACCTTATATTGGATCCTTGTTAACAACCATCCCTTGTCTTACAAAGCAGGCACCCTTCCAGATGACATTAGTGACCACTCTCTAACCTTTGTATGTAGACAAAAGATCAGCATTCCTAACTCTAACTTATTTAGAACTACTCGGTTTAATAAAAATTTTAATCAAGAAAGCTTCCAAACCAAACTTAAGGCATGTGACTGGTCACCTCTAAAATACCTTAGAGGAAGCAGTGTTATATTTCAACACCAAATTCCTGCAAATCTTAGACTATCATGCCCGTATTCGATCCATTAGAAACAGCAGAAAAACTGCTCCATGGCTTACAAATGAAACCAGACAAAAAATCATATTAAGAAATACAATTTGGGCCAAATGGAGAACTACTAAAAATCCAACAGACCACCTACATTTTAAGCAACTGAGGAACTCTACTAAAACTTCTGTACTTCTTGACAAAAAAGCTTCTACTTTTGACTCCAACAAACCCACCAGCACAAACCACAAAAGTTCTAGTCAGGCATAAATAAGCTCTTACATCCAGGCCACTCCAAAACACCAACCCCAACAGGCTCCACCCATGACAATCCTAAACTTATTGCTAATGCCTTCAATACCTTCTTTACTGACACAATTCAATCCCTAGCCAATTCTTTACCCCCTGTTACCACTAACCTGTCACCCACTTTAACTAACTTGTCTCCCTCATTTCATTTACATCCTGTGCCTACATCTCTTATCTGCACCTTTCTCCAAAGACTTAAACCAAGCACCCCTTCAGCTGACCTCCTACCAGCTGAATATCTACAGAAATCAGCAAAAGTCATAGCCAATCCCATCTCCATACTTATAAACAGAACAATCACCGAAGGAACTATCCCAACTATCTGGAAAATCTCCCATATCATTCCTCTTCATAAGGGTGGTGACTCTACTGAACTCTCTAACTTTTGCCCTATAGCCCTACTCACTCCACTAGCAAAAATAATGGAGAAGTGTATCCACCTTCAACTACTCGATCACCTTCTCCACAACAATTTACTTGCCAACTGTCAACATGGCTTTAGACCATTCCACAACACAACTTCTGCCCTTCTATCTTTTTCTGATTGTATCAACAAAAAATGTAATAACAACTCCCTATCATCTGTACTCTTTATTGACCTCTCAAAAGCCTATGATATGGTTAACCATCATCTTCTTTTGGATATAAAAAAGAAGCTTTGGGCAGGTTTTAATAACCTCCTTTATTCTGGGAAATCAACTACCCCCACCCCAGAAAAACTTATAGGTAAAGATCCTGAAGTAATAGCTAACTCCTTTAACTCTTTCTTCACTGAGACCGTTCAGGCACTAGCCAGTCAGTTACCTACTTCTTCTACCTCCTTAACCAGTCCTACTGGAAAAAATCTACCCGCCTTTAGTCTTCAACCAATATCCACCTCCTATATTAGAACTCTATTAAAGAAACTCAAACCATCCTCCCTATCGGCTGACCGTCTCCCAGCCGAATATCTACAACTAGCATCTGACGTAATTGCCTATCCCATCTCAATCCTGATAAATAGAACTATCACTGAGGCCACCATCCCTTCAATCTGGAAAATATCATACGTCATACCACTTCACAAGGGAGGCGTCTCTACGGAAACATCGAACTATAGACCTATAGCAATATTGTCGCCTATAGCAAAAATTATGGAAAGGTGTGCTCACAAGCAACTCCTACACTACCTTACCCTAAATAATCTTCTGTCAAAAACTCAACATGGGTTTCGCCCTCATCATAGTACTACCACTGCCCTCCTTTCCTTTGTTGATTCAGTTAACAACAATCGGAACAACAAATTAATCACTTCTGCTCTCTTTCTTGACTTGTCAAAAGCCTTTGACATGGTCAATCACCAACTATTGCTCCACACCCTTAAAACCCTTCACCTCGATAACCTAGCCCTACATTGGTTTAATGCTTACCTTTCTGGTAGACAACAAGCAGTCCAGTGGCAAAGCACACTATCTCACTTGCTACCAAATACCATTGGAGTTCCCCAAGGCTCTATACTTGGTCCCCTTCTCTTCTCTGTATTCATAAACAACCTGCACTCAGTCATCCCCAAAGCCAGCTGCATTCAATATGCAGATGACTCCACCCTGATCTGTTCTGATGTCTCTCTCCATAATCTCCAAGTAGTCACCCAACACTGTTTTGCGGCAGTTGAAAAATGGTTCTCTGAACGGAAACTCATTTTAAATCCCATAAAAACTAAGCTACTTCTTATCTTCCCCACTTCTGGAACCTCCTTAGGCCTATATCCACCACATTCTAATAATATGATCTTTCATATTCAATCCATCAACGGTACCATCATCGAGCCTGTCACCAACACCAAACTACTAGGTGTTACTATTGACCACAAGCTCAAATTCGATGTTCACATTAGTCAAACTATTAAAACAGTAAACAAGAAACTAGGTTCCTTGTACAGAATGAAGAACTTTCTTACTCCGTATACCAAACTAACTATAGCATGGTCACATCTTCTCTCCACCCTACTGTATGCCTCCCCTGTCCTATCCTTCCTCAATAAAAAGGAGCTCAACAAACTCTCTGAACAAACTCCTGACCCCCTACTCCAACCTTAACTGCCTCCGATCTTCTAATAGTGTCCTGGTACAAACCATGAAATCAAATAACTCAGGAGGTGATGCTATCTACGCAAATTCTATTGGAAGGCTCTGGAATTCCCTTCCTAATAACCTAAGACTGACAACTTCCCTCAGCCAGTTTAAAACTAGTCTCAAGTCTCTACTTAAGTCCCACTGGCTATGCCCTTGTGACAATCCTGGCTGACCATATAACTGCCTACCACTCACGCACAATTATCTAAAGGACTCTCCACCTTAAATCTCTCTAGATTCCTTTAAACCTATTCTCCAAACACGTTTGTCCCTCATAGACTGCCCCCCCCCCGCATAACCATAGAATTGACCTGTGAATGATCATATATCCTTCTCCTTGGTGATCTTAAGCTCAAACCTCATTACTTATTACCTACCTGTATATCTGGGTATTTACTCATCATGTATTTGTGGTATTGAATAGAGTGCATTTGTTAATAAGTACCTCTGAACTCTGTATACTATTATTGCTGCTTATGTTGTTTTATGTAGTGTTATTGTTTCTTTTCATATGTGGAGCTTTTCTCCCCGGGTCTCTGCTGAAAAGGGATATGTATCCAGTCGGACTAACCCGGTAAACAAATGTAAAATAAATAAATAAATAAAATAAATAAATATACTTAAATCTCTCTCACTTGATACACAGGCATTACACTGGTTTAAGTCCTACCTAGAAAACAGACAGCAAGCTGTGCTCTGGGACAATGAACTCTCTACACACC